>NC_050526.1:14244423-14294370 GCF_002922805.2 Oryzias melastigma | reverse complement strand
GTGGTTGCAGCTGGGGATGATCAGCAGCCAGGTGGAGAGGAGGGGAGAGTGGAGAGGGGGAGGAGACTGACAGAGGCACCATGACACACATGTTCAATTTGTTTTTCCTCTCACACGTCCCTCTGCATTTATCCGGACTTGGGACCGGCACAAGAGGACACTGGATTGTGTTCCCTTGTGGTTGCATTACACACACACTTACACACACACACACAGTTTTCTCTTCAAATCAATTTATTTGTAGAGCACTAGTGTAACTCAAAGTGCTTCACAATAAAACATTTCCAAATTGAAAAGTCAAAAATAATAGCAGTCGGTAACATAAAAAACATATCAGAAATATCATTAACATTTTGCCTGGAAAAAATCACTAACACAATAAAACAATAACATCATAATTTTCATCAGATCTGGATCCATTTATTACTATACAAATTGAGGATACTGATGTACAGTAATATTGGCCCTCTGCAGTCCTACATTTATCTAAGTACTTTTTTGTATCTACATACTCTATATATATTTTACTAAGTTGTATAAACCTGACATGCAACCAAGAATCTAAATCTAAGTGTTGTCATAGGAAATGTTTGCAACATGTACATTTTATTCTACTGGCCGAAACAGTGACATTTCACACTTTTCTTTTTTCCATTTCCTTCACTCTTCACTTTCAGTCTTTGATCTACCGTCCTCCAATTAAACTTTACCAGGAATCATCCAACAAATCATCAAAACTGATTAGGCCGCTGACATTCTGTGAAATGCATTCACGCAACAGTTCAGGTAGGGGTTGTGGATCAACCTGTTGTTGGCCATTATTGTTAACAGACGTTGGGTTGTACGAGTGAACCGGTTCAGGCAGTGCAAATACATCCGATATTTGGTTCTGTGTGAACGGCTGAGGATCGTAAACCTCTCGTCTGAGCAGTTCACTGTAGGATTCTACAGGTACTTCAGAAACCTTTTCCAGAAAAGCTCCTGAAGTTTGGAGGTCCAGTGAAGCTCCTGGATTGTTATCTGTATGTGTTCCAAAAATGTCGCTGATGTCCTCAGTTTCAGCAGGAGTTACAGAGTTCAATAGGTCTTGTAAGTCTTTAGAGGCAACAGATGAATTTGATTCATGGACGGGGCAAGTTGAAGGTTGCACATGAGCCGGCTGTAACGCCGGGGATTCTTTGGGTAATTCTTTTGTTTTCCTTTTAGGCTTCTTTTTCACTTCTGAGTTAATTGTCTTTTGAGAAGAATATTGGATGAAATAATCATATTTTCTCCTCATACCAAACTCTCTTCTTTCTTTTTGATCAGACAGCCATTTCCCAAAAGAGTTATCTGGAGATGGGTTTTTGGGATGTTTGACTGGCTTTTTGGTAGCTTCTACTCTGATCCGCTTGCTTTGTGGATGATCTTCAGAGTCATCTCTGCTTCTTTTTCTCGACTGTCCAGTTCCTGCTTGAGCTTTCTCCTGAAAAGCTCCTGAAGTTTGGAGGTCCAGTGAAGCTCCTGGATTGTTATCTGTATTTGTTCCAAGAATGTCGCTGATGTCCTCAGCTGCAACAGGAGTTACAGAGTTCAATAGGTCTTGTAAGTCTTTAGAGGCAACAGATGAATTCGATTCATGGACGGGGCAAGTTGAAGGTTGTACATGAGCCGGCTGTAACGCCGGGGATTCTTTGGGTAATTCTTTTGTTTTCCTTTTAGGCCCCTTTTTTACTTCTGATTTATTTGTCTTTTGAGAAGAATGTTTGATAAAATAATTATATTTTCTCCTGAAACCATACTCTTCTCTGGCGTTTTGATCAGACAGCCACTTCCCAAAAGAGTTATCTGGAGATGGGTTTTTGGGATTTTTGACAGGCTTTTTGGTATCTTCTACTCTGATCCGCTTGCTTTGTGGATGATCTTGATCATCTGAAGAGTCATCTCTGGTTCTTTTTCTCGACTCTCCAGTTGGTGCTTGAACTTTCCCCTGAAAGTCTCCAGAAGTTTGGGACTCCTGTGTTGCCTTTGGAGTTTCCTTTGAACCGTCATTGTTTTTTATTTCCTCAGCTGCATCAGGAGGTAAAAAATCAAGTAAGTCGTCCAAATCCATATTGTCAAAGATGTTCTGGGAAGTAACTTGACCACTGGGGCCGGGTAGGTTTTGCGGCTGTCGCTCCATTGAATCAATGTATTTGGTTGGTGCGGTAACAAAATGTTAACCTTTGCTTTTTTTATTTTGTGATCGTGTGTCTTGCTACAGTATAACCTGGTGCATACCAGGAGTCAGGAGTCGCCTTCAAGGACTTTTACTGATGATGTCAAATGACATCATTTGTTTTACCTGTGGCAGTTGTCATCACACGATGATGTCATCAGAGTGATGTCATCAGAGTGATGTCATCAGAGTGATGTCATCACACGGTGATGACATCGCTGTGATGCCAGAGACATGACAAGCGGATGTCATATCTCTGATAATTCTCTGGAAATGTTTCACAGATTAATAGATGTTGAGCAACATTTGGATAGGGAGAAATGTCAGAATTACAGTGGTGGCAAATAAATCATACATCTGCATTTTGTTCTTGTCTGGGCAGAGTTTAGGTGAAGAAAACAACAGGGAAATCAGGGCCCAGCACACCCCCTTCAGGGGGTTGCAGCCTTACAGTGCTGCCAGCTTCAGCACTCTAAGTGGGGGGAGGACTAGACAGTGTCTGAATGAAGCATGTGGGAGTAGCCAAAGATGGCATAGCCTATCCCAGCCTCAACATTCTAACAGTATGTCATTCTCTGTAGCAGAAATATTTTTAGCAACAGTTATTAGTTTTTCTTTATTGTGAGACACATCAAAATGGTAGAAAATAATAAAATAAAATGGTAGAATGTTTTAGCTGTTTTTATTAAGACGCGTGGTGGAGATGTCACTCACCCTCAGGTTCACTTCTGTTTGATTCTTCTGGCAGTCAAAACAAGCTACAAAGCAACATGCCGTACAAGTGTCTTTGCACGCCAGCCTCTCTTTCTGTGAATGACAAAAAGCTTGTTGAGTAGCAGAGAGAAAAAAAACGGCTATTAGGGCTGACCTGCCGCTCACCCTGCAGCCGCGGAAAACAGAATGAGAAAGGAAAACAGAAAGCGGAGCTGGTATTCTTCTTGTGCACGAACGAGAAGGCTGAATGAAGGGATGAGCTTGAGCTGGGTGGCAGATTAGTACAGGTTGTGCCTCTGTGAATAATGGAGGGAGACAGAAGGAAAGCAGATGAAGGGATGGAGGCTCCGGTCAGTAGAGCTGCTGATGAGAACAGAAAGCACAAACGGAAGAGAAGAATAAAGACTTTAAAGCTTTAAAGTAAAACAACAGTTTTTATTGAGTGGAGAAGAACATCTTTTTCTGACATGTTACCTGTTGAGGTGTACCTCATCTCAAAGACTACAGCTGACAGAGGTGTGTCTATCACCCCAATACAATTAATTGCCTGTGTTTTAAAGAGGGATGAAGATGAAGCATTTTTGGTTTTTTTTCTGGCCCTCTTTCATAAAACGCTGCTATATAATCAGCTGCAAAAAAAAGAACATTGATTCTGTCTACATGTCAAGAATCAGTTAAATCTTTACTGACCGAATGTAGGCCGTCAGGTCATCAATGCATCAGCCATCCTACTGTAAATGTTTGTTTGAATATGTTTGAAAAACTCAAATCCACTGATTTCTTAATTAATTCTTAACTATCTTGAAAATACTCTTAAATCTTCAGGGATTTCCTGTAATGGATGTAACCCACCTTTGCTTAAATGTAGCTGGGATCCAGCAACCAGGTGAAGCTGACCAGGAGCGAGTCTTTAATGGATGCATGGATCTTCTGGGAGGCTGTTCCTTCTCTAGTAGAGGGTAGACATCCAAATTCTTCCCCTAACCTAAAATTGTAGTGGCGTTTGAAGCTGTAGTAGTGTCAGGAGGAGCCGTAGAGACTTAGCCATCCCTCCGCCGGTTGGATGATCCGCGTTGCACTTGTGGTGGGTGTGCTCTGAAGCACGGTCGACCCCGCACCTTATAATGAGACGAAAGCTGAAGTCATGGCAGCAGCTGTGAAAGCCAACATGTGACGCTTAGACATCAACCACCACAGAATCATACGTCACAATAACTGTTAATTTAATAACCGAAGACTGGCAGCTAAAATCTCCGGTACTGGACTGGTTCCAGTTTGCGCCCAGAGGCTGGGAACCGTGATTTAATGGAACAGCCAGCACGTCAAAAATCAGTGAGTTGGGGACACCCAAAACGTACATTTTTGATGCGGAAGGGTCCTGTGACAAACGTTAATATGTGGGAATTAGAATGTGTTGGATAACTGCTTCACAATCGAGTCATTGCCTCTTGAATTGTAATTGAATCAAACTGTGAGGCGCCTCAGGATTCCCACCCCAAATATGAATGATCCCACAGTAGATCTAGAGTTCAGACTTTATCAATCAAATTCACAGATGAGAGTTCTGCGTGACAGAAGGTTCCAGTCAGTCTTCAGGTCAAACTTCCTGTTTCTGTTCTTCTTATCTCGTCACTTCAGAGCTGATAGACTCTCTGTTTGGGTTTTGGAAGGCAGTGGGTGAAACCGGAGCAGGATGTGACGCGGCTACGAGTATCAGTGATTTGTTGTTTGTAGAAACAAGTTGTAGCGTCACGGCGAACGCCACCCTGCTGTCATCAGCTTCAGAGTGAACAAGAAGAGGGAGTCCAGGTAGTGACAGAGGAGAGACAGCCTGCAGTGTGTGTGTGTGTGTGTGTGTGTGTTTGAGTTGTTTGTGTTCTGTTCCTAAAGAAAAACTGAAAAATGTGCACTTTAAGATGAACTTTTTGGGGGGAAAAACAGCTTCTAGCTCATGCCTTAAAGGTCACCAGATTCTCAAAATAAATTCATACATAAATAATAGACAAAAGAAATCCTGAAATATGGAAAGACGTTAATAGTTAGAGACTAAATCTAACCTGTTTAACACTGACAATAGAAATCTTAATTATTATTACTTTTAAGAGTTTATTCTTTCAGTTTTCAAGTTCGTCCCCCCCCCCCCTTTTTTTTTCCTAAACCACCATAAATTTAAGATGACAAAGCCTAAAAACTGGTGAGGTACGCTGTAAAAAAATACTAATAAGAAATAAGTCAAAAATTCTTTAAAAGTCTTCAAACAAGCAACAAAAATCTGCCAACGGGGTAAGAAAACTGATGTGTCCAAGAATCCATACTTTAAGAAAAAAATTCTAGACATTTTTGCTTGAACTAAAATTAGTTTTTGCTATTGAAAAACATTCTTTATAAAAGAAGAAAATTCTTTAAAAAAAAAGATCTTTTGACTGTCTTAAGATTCCATTTTTGCTTTGTAAAAGATGCAGATATGCATAAAAAATTAATCTTATACAAATTCTATGACAGCATGGTTTATTGCCTGTTTTATGCTTATTCCTCTCCTGGAGCTGCACCTCAAAGTAAAAGTACTTCCACCATTGGGTTGTGTTTGTGCAGAGGTCATCCCTGTTTGTGTTTATGTCTGTGTGTGGTCAGCAGGGAGAACTGGTCGGCTGCGTCTTCCTCAGATGCTGCAGAAAGAGCGGGAACAGGCAGAGCTGCTTCAGGTGTTGATGTTTCCTGAGATGAACATTCAGATCCCTGATCAGCCTGCAGGCTGCTCCGCTGTCACACCATTAGCCAACACCAACTGCTCTTTAAAACCTTTGTTTTACCAAAAAAGGAAGTAAATCACATTTTAAACTCAAGATTTAAAGAGAAAAATCAAAGTTTGTTTAAAAAAATCTTTTTTTTTAAATTTATTCCAGAGACTGATAAATATCTTGAATAGTTTTTAGAGCTAGTTTTCTCATCTGTTGCTCAGACGTGGTTTTGTGTTCGTTGTAAGCCTGTCATCTCAGTGAGGTTCCATGGAAAAACTCTTATTTTATTACAAAAATCTTCAAAGACGGTTCAAAAATTGTCCACACTGCAGACATGTTTAAACCTTACTAATAATCTGTGACGTGACCCACAGGTTTAGCTTTTTTTCCCTATACAACTCGACAATGTTGTAAAAATGGCAGATTAGATTTTAGAGCACGATGAGAGCTTTGTTGAGTCCAAAATAAAAAAAAAAAAGACCAGAATAGTGCAGAAAAGAGGCCCCACTTTACATGCACACATTAGTTAATTATATTGGATGAAGCTGTTGCATAATAGACTTTTTAAAATACATTTATTTTTGGGGAAGTCTGGAAGAAAGTGGAAGAGCTCTCCTTTTGCAACCAGCCTCTAGTGGCCATTTGAGAAACTGCAACACAGAGTACTTCCTAGTTAGTTCTGAGTATTTGGTGGGGGCTTGTTACTTTATCTCTGAAATCAGGTAATCAAAGGGCAGTGCTGTGTGTGTTGTGGCTCAGAAATTAATTGCAAAAATTTGATTGTTGAGTTGATTTGGAAAAAGTTATCCCAGCCTCAGCTGTTTTCTGTTTCCATGACAACAAAACACAAAGGATGAAGTAAGTTATTGTCATAGACGGTAAATTCAAGATTCAGAATTCAACTTTATTTGTCCCCACAGGGAAATTCAGTTGTAGAAGCGGTAAATAATAATAAAGAAATGCACAAAACATCATTAAACTCTTAAATGATCAATAAAATGTAACGATCTTATAAATATATGTACACATAGCTGCAGAGATAAATATAAACAAATTTACACACATAGCAGCAGAAGAAAGACTATAAACACACATGTACAGAGATGAAAAAAAAGAAACCAAGATTAAAGGTGTATAGAGATGTATATAGAGATGGTCAAAGGGTTATGCATAGAAAATGCCTTACTTCCAGTTCCAACCAAATGAAGTCAATTCAGTCGCCCTTTTTCTACGATACAGTCGCCACCATGTTGGAACCAGATGTCGTCAGTAAGCAGCGATTGGTCCGAGTCGGTCTGAGTCTACATTTCTATGGCAACCACTCTCACTAAACAGGAGTGAGTTTGTTGGAAGGCCACACCCCTTCCACTGAAAGCTGGCTTGGGAGAACCTGTCAATCAAATGTTGTGAGTGTTCGAAGTGGGGGCCACCCGGCACCACATGCTTGTTCTGAGCCATTTGATTGGCCAACTTGAATGACTTGCATTAAAGAAAACATTTTAAAATAGGGCTAGCAGAAACATGTTAAAAAGAGAACCAGAGCGAGAATGTTTTTTCTGACAAATATAAAGACTGAGTAACAGCTGTTTATTTCTCTATAGAAGCAGAGTATGGAGAGTGTGGAAAAGAAGTGAAGAGGAGAGTGCAAGCAGGTTGGAATGGTTGGAGAAAAGTGTCAGGTGTGATGTGTGACAGAAGAGTTTCAGCACAAATGAAAGGAAAGGTGTACAAGACTGTGGTGAGACCAGCCATGTTGTTTGGACTAGAAACAGTGGGACTGAAGAAAAGACAGGAAGCAGAGCTGGAGGTAGCAGAGATGAAGATGCTGAGGTTCTCTTTGGGAGTGACCAGGATGGATAGGATCAGGAATGAATACATCAGAGGGACAGCACATGTTAGAGGTTTTGGAGATAAAGTCAGAGAGGCCAGACTGAGATGGTTTGGACATGTTCAGAGGAGAGACAGTGAATATATTGGTAGAAGGATGCTGAGTCTAGAGCTGCCAGGAAAGAGGTCTAGAGGAAGACCAAAGAGGAGGTTTATGGATGCAGTGAATGAAGACATGAAGGTGGCTGGTGTTAGAGTGGAGGATGCTGAAGACAGGCTTAGATGGAGAAAACTGATTCGCTGTGGCGACCCCAAAAGGGAAAAGCCCAAAGGAAAAGAAGAAGAAGAAGAAGAAGCATATGGGATTTTGGCTTCGTGGAATCAGCAGGTACTTCCTGTTTTTAGAACACGAGAGGGGAGGAGTCACTCTGTCCAGTTCTCATAGACTGTCAATGGTGATTGAATATAAACGTCTTGCTACGTTTGACACATGCACAGTTTTTATGAGGGTTTGTGAACATCCATGAAGTCAAACTTTTGGGGAGGGATAAAATAATAACAAATGTAGCAAACGTTGAAAGTTTAAGAAATAAAATATGATTTAAATAGATTTTTTATTATTATTGTTTAACAGGAGATACATGTTTGAATTGATTGTATATTCAGACTTTTGGATGCCAAACAAAACAGTATCTCTGTTTAGATGCTCTGGCATCTAAGCAATCCTCAACTTGTGTTCCTGAAGCATCGTCTCCATGACGGCAGCGGCGTTCCGCTCAGACCAGAGCCTGCATGAGTTAAAGACTACATTTGGTCTGATTAAACAGATCAGACTGGATTTGCTGTGAACCACCACCCAGTGGTTAGTGGTTACCAGGCAGGCTTAGTGGTGCGGAACAGAGGAGCGGCAAAGAGGCCTGACATGCTAACTGACAGGCGCAGTGTTTGATGGGGCGGGGGGGCAGGGAGGGGTGGTGGTGGTCTTATTAGGCCGCGCTGCGTGGGCTCTGACCTCTCACACACTTTATGAGCTCACTTAATGAAGCCTGGCTGCTGCTCACGCAGAAACTGAGATCTTTCTCCACTTCAGGGAATATTTCAGCTTGAAAATCTGGCCCTTATAAAATAAAAAATCCTATGTTTTCTCCAAAAAAAGTACACACGTACGTGAAAATTGTGTTTTTAACATGTTCTTGTAGCTTTTTTATGAAGGAGGACATAAATAAGGAAAATTAAGCTCAAATTTGCATTTCTGAATATTTTTTAAATCAAATTGTTGTGAATCAGGAGCAGATGGAAAAATGCAGAAAAATCTCTCTGCTCTGAGCTCTCAGAAATGAGGAGGGAAGTTTTAGAATGAATGGTTTTAGAATAAACCAAAACATGGATGAACCCTGAGAGCATCAGTGGACCGCTAACCCTTCCTGATGTTTAGCATCACTGAAGCTGAAGTCTCAAAGCCAGGCATTACAGAAAAAATAAGAGACCTAACAGCATTATGGGAGTTTCCAAAATCTCATAGCTTTGATGAAGTTTCAATTTTTAATTTATTTTTTTAACAGGACAATATTAAAATTCTAACTTTTCACCTTTTTCATTTTAATGTGTAAAACAAACAATAATACACTGCTATGTTGTTGATCTTTTCTCAGTTTTCCTTCATTTCATTCCCGCGGGTGAAGTATTTTTTACTAGACACTACCACCATCAGCAAAAAACAGATACAATCTTACGTTTGGGTCCCCTCCTCTCTACTCTTCTTCATCATTGGAGCTTTAAAGACCCACTCTGATCTTCTTTTAATCTCTAGAAATATTCCCAGAGGTCTTTTAATTAGGATTATCTCCTTTTTAGCCAAAAATAACAAATGTCCTGTGTTGATTTCTAGGATATAGTTTCTTCAAATTAGAAATTTGCCTCTGTGTTGTGGGCGGGGCTGCTGGTGCTCTGCTCCGCCCCCTTCGTATCCCTGTTGGGGAGTTTGTGCCCCACCTAGCATATTTTCTGCTAGTTTTTAAATTATTATTTTTTTTCGTTTGCTCCTGATTCACAACAATTTGAATAAAGAAATAATCATTTTTGAGCTTCGCTTCCTTTAAATATGCCCTCCATCATCATGCGTTAAAGATGCCAAAAACATTATTTTCATTGGAGCGGGTCTTCAAAGAGCTGAAAATATAATTAAAAAAGTCAATTGGAGCTGGAGTGAATCTAATGAAAACTTTCAGTTTCCTAAGTCACATCTTTTTCTCTAATCTGAGTCCAAATTTCATTCCTGAATAAGTCATTGATGTTTTTTTCAATCAACAAACTGTCAAAGTTTGTCACCTTTGGAAGACTGAATCATTTTAGTGCCAAAATCCACTACAGGGAGTGATTATTTTCACATCACGTTAAAGAAAAAATAACATCATCACTTTTCCTGGGTTCTTTGAACACCTCGATAACTTAATCCGACCACGCTTTAATTAAGCAGTGACCGCGATCACTTCAGGACGGTGTCAGTTTGGTGCGTGCACCGCTGAGCTGTGCAGGTCAGAGGCGCTGCTCTCTCAGCCTCTTGGTGACAGGATATGTCAGCTTAGCATGAATGTTGTGTATTAAAAAGGACTTAACAGCATGCCGGGCCCTTCAGTCAACAAACCACGGAGGCCCGAACACCCCCCCATCCCGCTGTGGAAATGCGGAGGTAAAGAAAGACTTTCAAATTCTCACAAGTTCTTTATCAACCATTGAACTTTGTTTTTTTAACCATATCTTTCCATATATGGGAAAACGTATAATGTTAAAGTTGAACACAGCTGTGGAAATCCATAGAATACCTGTTGCATCAGAAATCATTCATCACATAATGCATAGAGAGGAAGGAAAGGTAAAAAAAAAACAAAATCCATGTGATAATTCAGCTGGAATGTTTCGTTTGAGCCAACTCAATATGAATCAGCTTCAGGGGGTTTAGGAGGCCGATCTAAAACAAAAGAACGTCTGCTTTGGCTTTCACAAGAACATGAAGGAATGATATCACCTGGAAGCAAAAAAATAAAGATTTAATCAGAACAATAAACTTGATTTATGGAAGACAAAAGTTGACTTGAGAAGAAAATATTGAAGCATCCTCAAAGATTTACTGCTGTGTTCTGATTCTACGGTTGTGTCCAAATTCCTTCACTAATTGGAATTGGAATCGCAGTTGATTTATTATAAACAATAAAAAAAACATACAATAAAAGCCTAATAAGAGAAATACATGTACCAAACTTAATATGATTTTATTGGAATATGAACAATTAAAATCAAAATAGATATCAATATACACCCACATGTAAATTAAGTGGATTATAACTACTATAATCATAAATCTTATAGATAGAATACACGGCACACTGAATCCATAACATGTGATGCTTAATCACTACTTATTGCAATATCTTAAAGCGTTTGCCATTTTGTACAACTCCAAAATTCAATCTCCAGGAAATTTCTCAAAAGTCTCTACCAGAATTTAGTGTTCATTGTCACTATCCATCCATCCATCCATCTTCTTGACCGCTTTGTCCCTTTCGGGGTCGCGGGGGTGCCGGAGCCTATCCCGGCTACTGAAGGGCGAAGGCGGGGTACACCCTGGACAGGTCGCCAGTCTGTCTCAGGGCCTCAATCACACACACATACACTCTCACATTCACACCTAGGGGCAATTTAGAGTCACCAATTAACCTATGAACATGTTTTTGGACGGTGGGAGGAAGCCGGAGTAACCCACGCATGCACGGGGAGAACATGCAAACTCCACACAGAAAGGTCCCAGCTGGGAGTCGAACCGGGGCCTTCTCGCTGTGAGGCAAGAGTGCTAACCACTGCGCCACCGTGCAGCCCTCATTGTCACTAGAACAGTGAAAATAGACCACAATGCATTGCAGTTGAATGATTTATCATTTTAAATTAAAATTTATTTAATGTATTTGTTTCATAATTCATTGAAGTTTTCATCATTAGAACACAAAGGATTCTTACATTTCTCTAAATGTTTATATTAACTAAGTTTTACGTTGGGAGTTTATGTTCTTTAATTTAGTATAACTTTTCAACCGTTAACACGATCAACGTCAGTCCAGTAGATTGTGAAGGCTTTTCTTTTCAATTTAACGGTTGAAAAGTTACAATATGTAAAAAATTTAGTTTTTAAGCGTCACTGGAGACGCCTCAGGTTTAAAGGGTTGAAAAAAGGTCATAAGAATGTCTCTGAATTACATTAAAATCTTTAGATAGTCCCACACTATTATATATATATATATATATATATACACTGTATATGTGACTTAGAGAGTAGGGAGTTACAAACTTTTTGACAAAGGCTTCTAAAATTTGACAGAAGGCCCAGACCAGGATCCATACTGTGTTTTTTTTTGTGTAATCCACTTCATAAAAGAACATTACATTTTTTTTATTTCAATGAAAAATTAATAAACGAATTTTCAAAAAGAATAGTTTGGGGTTTTTGCTTCTAAACTTGTGATTTAGTTCTCAGTTTAGTTCTAAATTCATCAATGGGTTGATGTCCTTCATGGAAAAATGCAAACTTTCAGAAATGCTGCATCCGCGGAGGATCGGAAAAAGAACTGTCCTACTCGGAAAATATAAATGAACGTTAGAAAAACAACAGATCTTTTGACCACACATGAATGCAGAAAAGTTTGTGTTTCTAAACATATTAATGAATTTACAGTGCACTATCTCTGTGGAGGCGCCAACATTTCCAGTGAATAAAACACCAATAAGGATTATCAATAAAGTTTAATCCTGTTTGGTCCTGTCCTCATTTCATTTTTTTTCTTTTTCCATCATGTGTTTGTGTGTTTTTTTAATTAATATTTTCTCACATTGTTCTTTTTGAGTATGAAGCATCTTTTTAGACTGTGGGAGAAAAGCAACACAAACAAATTCCACACAGAACTTGAACCAACACATTGTGAGACTGCAGTGCAAACCTCCACACTCCTCCCAGCATATATTTCATCTCAACGTGACCCTCTGAGTCTCTGTGTGTGTCTGCTGTGTTGCTTCGCTTGTGTACTTGCAGACGTTAAAGTTACTGGCCTGCAGGCTCACAGGTGTAAACTTTAGTGCTCTTATCGCTCCACTGAATGAAAAGAAGTTGTTGAATTAAAAGCGCATGCAGCTCGGGTGGTATACCTGCAGGCCTGCTTCTTGTTTCCCAGGTGACTTGTCCTTCTGAAAACTACCAAACAGCTCAAACAAATATTCCCAAAACAAGTATATGATCTTTTTTCTCAAAATGTAATAATGATAATGCTAAAATAAGTAAACAATTGAAAAAAATAGGACTTTTTAAAATAAACCACAAATGTTACATAAATATGTAAAAATGTTTTGAATACAATTAAATAAAAATGTACAAAATTAGCATGTTTTTGTCAGACTTTGCCCATAAAAATGTTTAGTTTCATCATTTTTGCTTTATTAGGTTTCACTGTTTGAACTGTAAAGATTAGTGTGTCATCTGCAAATTCCCACGGGAGACATTGATTTACAACCTGAACTTTATGATTCAATCAATACCGTAAAAAGTAGAGGTCTGTGAATGGAGCCTTGAGGAACTCCACATGTAATCTGCTTTGATTTACCTCAAGCAAATGTATGCCCTTTTAGTTTTTTCTTTTAAAATACAACCGTTTTACCAGATTTGAACTTAGAATGGTTGTGAGGGTCTGTGTTACGGAGGGTAACACAGGGGTTTTTGTTTTGGCATAACTCTAATCCTTTCATCACAAATCCGACAGAATGGATCAGTTGTCCTGGTTTCTTGGTGTGAGTGGGTCGTTGATTTATCCCCATAGAAGCGGCCATGTTTGAGTTTAAGCTCATCTCAGTGTGTTCATGCATTAAGACCTACTTTGTGTTTCCAAACCGCATCAGTGTTTGTGTGTTTGTGCTGGCACGGATCTGTCAGCGGCAGGTTTCTGTCCCAAAGTCCAGACGGATTCGATCCCTGAGTTTGTTGACTGACCAGCAGGTCTCAGTCTTAAATCCTGCCTCCACCTTTGACCCTGACACTAATTGCATGGAGCCTGAGTGCTGATGGCTATAGCACACCCTGGAGTGAACACAAAGCCTTTCAAGGTTGTCTACAAAAGACACGGAAGCAGCTGAGCCAAAGTCGCCTTGAACCTTTAAGCCTGGACGGGGATCTGCGGCTGTGAGGAGAAGCAGTGATCACTGCAGGGTCGGAGGTGTTTCACTGAGAATTAGTATGACCTTTGTTCCGCTCTAACCCCTCAGATACATAATAGACTAGTGGTGAGGAGGAATTGGGAAAACAGGCCGTGCTGAGAGTGGATTCAGGGAAACAACAAACCAAAACGATGAGGAAAAAAAAGACATTTTTTCTTCTTTTTCGACAAAGAAAAGTGTCTGTGTCTTTGAAATAGAAAAATTTGAAGCCTCTTCTGTAGAAAAACTGCAGCCTAAAACTTAAGGATATTGTTTTTTGGGAAAAAAAGAACAAATGAATAAATGAATGAAAACAAAAAATAAGAACAAAAATGTAAATAAACAAAAAAAAAAAATATAATTTATTTTTTAAATACATAAATAAAGACAATGACGAAAACAAAATAATATGTAAATAAATAAATATATATCATTGATTTGTATAAATAATAAAAACAATAAAAAATACAAAAGGTAAAGAAATAAATTGCTTGCTAATTTTGTGAAATACAATAAGTAAATACAATGACAAAAACAAAAAATAATAAATAAACAAATTATGTATTTGTATAAAAAAACAAATACATTAATTGATTAAAAATAATAACAGTTTAGAATAAAAAATACAAATTCAAAAGTTAAATAAATTACTTATTAATATTTTTTAAATTAAATAGATAAATAAAGACTAAAGATTTTCTTTCAGCAAATAAAAAAGGTATTATTAATTTTAAAAGGCAAAAAAATCAAATTGACTAAAAATTAACATTTAAATTTTCATTCAGGAGAGAAAAAAACAAGTGAGGTCATTAGAAAAAAGACCTTTGAGGTGTTGGAGTTTACTTTGGCCTCAGAAAAGTTCATGCTTTGCAAAGATCACCTAAAAATGCACATTTTCTTTTAATACCATGTCACTGCCAAAAAAAAAAACAGATTGAAGTTAGTAATATTTTAGATAAGAGAACTCTTTATTCATAACAACACCATTATTTCATGGATCTGAAGGCTGTCAGACACAAAACAAGTCCCAACTGAAGCTGAAGGTTGAAAAGCTCTCCCAGGTGTAGATGTCTTTGTTTCCCAAATAATAGATGACATTCAGCACAAGACAAAATCAACTTACAGGCTGGAAGAGGAGATGGAGGGAAGAGTGAAACACATAAGAATAGATGTTCCACAAATACGTCATAATTCCAAGTCTGTTCCTGTGAAGGTCAAGACCTTCCTGCCGTTGAACCGTAACTTACCTGCAGAAAGAGTGACTCAGATTCAGGAGGCAGCTCTGTTCTGCATCTTTCATCATCTGAACTGTAGAGATGACTAAGTCCACGTGTGGGTGAGCAGCCGACACACCCAGCAACATCAAATTCCTGCTTTATCCTCTCACATGGAAATCTTCTGCACCACAACACTTTAGGATGAATGGGATTTCACGGAAATCAGAGCTTAAACTATCTCGGCTTCAAAGTGTTTTCGATTTTATCCAAAAACTAATAAACTGTTTATTTTATGTGAAGTCCAGCAAACTGTGATTCACCCTGGATTTTTCTTATGCAATCCGACAGACTTAGTATCATTTGGCATGTAGATTTAAAAAAAGAAAAGATTCATTATTTTATTAATTAAATTAAATAGAGTGGTAAAAAAGATGTCTCCAAAAGCAATGGATTCTTGAACAAACACGCACAAACACTCGTGTAGGTGATGATGAAATCAGCAGGTGCGGCTTTTAAACAGATATACTGCAGATATAAAAGTCTTTAGAAATCTGCTTATGTTGCTGTTGATGTGTTTTGTACACACAAATTACAGTTCTGGGTTAACACTTGATAAATTTCAACATTTCAGACAAATTTCTCTCTCAAAAATAAAAAAATCATCATAGTTATCTAGTAAAACATTGCTATTAATAGTGATTAATCACAACTTAAAAGTGGGATTAATCTAATGTGTATTTTTTTCAATCAATTGACAGCCTTAATTAAAAATAAATATTCTAAATATACTGATTTGAGTGTGATTTTGTGATTATTCGCAGATAATAAGTGGTCAGTAAGTACCGTAACTAAAAAAGAAAACTTTCAGCTGATTGAACGTTCAGTCGCTGCATGTATTATGCGTAGAGCCTGTAAACTGATTAAAAATATTGCGTTGAAGAGTTTTTAATGGCCAAAACACAGATTTACTGCACACGCGCATTTACACAGACCTTTCGTTTGAAATCGTCGCTCGAACACATGTTACCGAACCCAATGTGAATGTAAAAAATATTTAAAATGATTTTCAATGGAACAAGCCGCTGGGCTCTGTGATATGTTGGTGTAAGTGAGGCGTTCCTACAGTTTTTGGTGCACTGGCGATGAAACTAAAATGAGTTTCCCTCTGATGCTAAATCACCATCTTCATGAAGGACTCCTCTGTTGCTCACTGAGTTTACAGAAACCCAAACTCACATATGAGCATGGATGAATATGCAGGTTATTAAAATAAATCCTCCTAATCTTTACTACAGTTTGCAAAACTGCAATCAGCAGAAGGAAAGAAGTGGTATTTCATGAGAGCCTGTGGGTGGGAACCAAGGTGTGGGTGGTTTTGTGTTGCACCTCTGCACATATTTGCTGAAGTTAACATAATTTCAGGTATGTGGGAGCTCCTGCAGCATTTACAAAACACGCCTCACAACGCAGGTATGTGTTTGCAGGTAAGAACAAATCTGCTGCTTCCACAAGAGATGAGCTCCAAATCTTTCACATTCTTTCTTTTGTTTTCTCTCAGACTCAGACGAGGACTGGGACCTCTTCATTTGAAGAGCAGCAGAACCTCAATGCTGATGTCACGTTTGTCTTCAGAAAACTGAATCAAGCTCCACTGAAACCAGCTGACTGCAGAAAGTGAAGTTTGTCTCTGCCCTGCTCTTATCGGGAGCTCAGAGGGAACCATCAACGCTGACAGCTGGAAGCCACCGCTGCTATCAGCTCGCTAACAGCTATGCCTGATAAAAAGTGATGGGAAAAACACAGCAGGATTTCCAGAAGCTGACAGAGCATCATTAGAGTACATGATTTGATCCCACATGCTGACAAATTATCCAAACAAAACTGACTAGGCTTAAAGAGAAAAGAAAATATCAACTTTAAGACCCTCTCCAGTGAAATTTGTTTTCTTGCTGTTTTTAATACGTTCTCTTGGCAAGAAAATTAAGCTTAAAACTGTTTCTTTATTCAAATCGCTGTGAATCAGGAGCAGATAAAAATGCTGTTTGATAAAGATTGTAGTTGTGATGTCGCAAATACAGAGGGCGGGCCACAAGCTCCCTGCTCCGCTCTATTCTGATGCATCCACTTGTAGACAAATAGATCCATGCACTTTTGTTTTCCACATCTGAGCTGTACGTCTAGATAGCTCAAATATTGGTCACCATTTTTGTTGCTAATGTTAGCTTAGAGTTGTTAGGGCTGCAAGCTAGCGGGAGAGGGTAAACAGATGGATGACAGGAAGTAGGGGTGGGCTTACTTCATACCAACGATCTAGAAGTGAATTTCCAATGAACTCCTGTTGCTCTGCAGAAACTATGTCCTAGAAAACAACACGGGTGTTTTGAATTAGGCTAAAAATGGCATCATCTTCTTTGACATTTTTGAAGATTTGTAAAAATACGATCAGAGTTGGTCTTTAAAGATATAGTCTGTAAGTGGCTGTAATGAGCCCCCCACTAGAGAGGACAGTGATGCTTTTAGATTTAATCTTCACCCCCTCCACAATCACCCCACACAACGACTCAAACATTTACAGAAGCTGCAGCTCAGTTTACATCTCTGCTGGATTCTTAATCCTCTTATCAGGTTTTAGCGCTGTAGGTGATGAGAAATTCATGTGAACACCATTTATAAATCAATTACAGAAATAATTGATTGGTCGTTTGATTATTTAAAAGTCACACAGAGTCACATTTTTAGGTTTCTGTTGAACATTTTCAGACAGTTAATGTGAAAAATTCTTAGATTTTTAACATGGTTTACGCTGTATGCTTTACATGAGATGTGGGAGGAGTCTGATCTAACCACTACTTTTCGTTAAGGAAGGATGGACACTTCAAGTCAAGGTAACAAAGATCTCCTATAACAACGTCTGAGGTCTTCAGATTCAGTTCAGTTAAAAAAATGACACAAGAAATGTCTAAAAAAAGCACTGATTGGTCTTTGACAAATCCAGACTAGTTTGGCCCCTTTAACAAGATAACTGCCAAAGGAACAAAAAAAAAAAAAAACGGCGCTAAGGCCACTTTTTACCTGGACCAGAGTTTGAACCCCAACATTTGTTTGCAGCTCATCTGAACTCTGGTTTGGATCAAGCAGGAAACAAACTCGGGTCCACTTTTAAAAAAGGGCATCAGTTCACTTGCAACTGAACTCTGGAACGATTCAGGACAGTGTGAATACAAGTGGATTATCCAGCAAACCAAAAAGTCAGAAGTGAACTGAGAACTGAACTCTCTGGTGTGATACAGTGATTACAATGAAACTGAGTAATCACAGCATCAGACCTCTGCTGGAGATGTCAGTTTCTCATGCAGCTCAGATTGGACTTTGAGAATCTGATGGAGACTATTTCTATGACACAGAAGTGTGAGGATTGGTGCTGTGTAAAGGTTAGTTTTCTGAAGTTATGGGTTCCCTGAAATGTTCTGTTGTCTTAGTACATCAGGTTCAACTTTATGATCTCGCTGGACAAACTTTATTAACTGCACCTTCACAGGTGGTGCAGGTTTTTGGGTTGTCCGGCTCTGTGGAGGGTCATAGAGAGGAGTGGCCGCATCTTGAACACGTGTGTGTGCAGATCCCTCATACAAACACCTCAAAGGACGTCATTAAAATGATTGTCGTGTGTGTATCATAACTTATTTGTAAGGATAATTTAAGTTAAACACACTTATGAAGTTATGTTTTGCTTAATATAGCTCTGAGATTACAATTGTTTTGTATTAAAGTTTAATTTTATATTTTGTGATTATTACTCATATTATATAAATGAGGGATTTAGACTGTGAAAAATTAAAATTCCTTACATTATTGTTACAAATAAAATCTTTTTATTCTTAAATGATCTTTATTCATCCAGCAGAGGAGACCGGAGTTTGCAGACAGACGGAAAATAACCAGATTTCTTTAGAGCTGAACCTGAAGGGAAAATGGTTTGCAGAAAATCCTAAAGTCCACGAACTCCTGCACTGTTTTCATAACATCAAATCATTTACAATAAAGTGGCTGTCGACACAGATAAGATCGTTGTGGTCGCTCAGTTAGTCTGGTAATTACAGTTAATTAGTGTTATTGCAGTGTGAAGATGTGTCTGCGTTTAAACGGCTGCCTGTGCAAACAGAGGGCTGAGGGTGACACGGAGGTAAGAACAAACGGAGCAGGAGGAGGGGAAGCTTTTCATCTGTCAAAGCCTGCAGCAAGTCAACCTAACAGTTTAAGAAAAACACGCCATTTATCTGCCAAATTATTCAAATCTTCAAAACGGGTTTTATTATAGAGAATGTCTGAGGGATGGTCTGTTGTTTGACTTTAGAAAAGGAAAAGTGTTTGTAACTCGGGTGCCAGGAAAATGCAAAAAAGGTTTTAAGTTATGCAATAAAAAGTAAACTCATGCAGTTTATAAGCTTTTATTTTATTTTGAAATTTTGACTGCAAAACATGTACTTTTACACCAAATGTTTAAAAATTTCCTAATATTTTTGTGACTTTCTGACCAACAACTTAAAATTGGTTAAAACGTAACTGTTTGAATAGATATAAATGTGAGTATTTAACTTTGTAGTATATATTTATGATGCAAAAATAACAGTTATGAAAGTTAGCAGATAAAATGCAAAGCAAACATTTTATACAGGTACAATCTGATTTGCTTTTATTCTGAAAGAGCTGTACTGAGAGAAATTATGTTTGTAGAAATCGTGTCAGTGATAGAAGGGAAAGTTAAAAAATAAGATCATGAAAGCCCTCTAATAAAACACATTTTTTTCGGTATTTCTGTCCCAGTTGTCATTTTATTTATATATATACACTGCTCACAAAAATTAAAGGAACACTTTTTTTATTGGGCCTGGTATGAATTGAATTAAACCTGTCTGATAATTTTCTTGTAGGTTAAGCAGCTGAGGGCCTCGTTAATCAATTTCAGCTGTATTGGTGTTCATGGAATTAACAACAGGTGCACTTCAGTGGCAACAATTAGAAAACCCTCCAAACAGGACTGGTGTTACATGTGGAGGTCATTTCAAGTTTCTCCCTCTTGATCTTTTTTGGCTGGTTTTCCACTCGTGCTGATTTTGGCTTGATAATTATCTCTACTGGCAGTATGAGGCCATTCCTTAACCCTACAGAAGTTGCACAGGTTGTCCAACTTCTCCAGAATGGCACATCCACATGTGCTGCAGCAAGAAGGTTTAATGTGTCTCCCAGCACAATCTCCAGAACATGGAGGAGATTTCAGGAGACTGCTGGTTATTCTCGGAGAGCTGGACAGGGCCATAGAAGGTCCTCAACCCCTCAGCAGGACCCATACCTGCTCCTTTGTGCAAGGCGGAACAGGCTGAGCACTGCTCGTGCTCTACAGAATGACCTCCAGAGGGCCACTGGTGTGAATGTCTCTACCCAAACAATCAGGAACAGACTTCATGAAGGTGGCCTGAGGGCCCACGTCCTGTAGTGGGCCCTGTGCTCAGTGCCCAGCACCGTGGAGCTCAACTGACATTTGCTCAAGAACACCAGAATTATCAAGTCCGCCAATGGCGCCCTGTACTTTTCACAGACAAGAGCAGGTTCACCCTGAGCACCTGTGATAGACGTGAAAGAGTCTGGAGAAGACAAGGAGAACGTTATGCTGCCTGCAACGTGGTTCAACATGACAGGTTTGGTGGTGGGTCAGTGATGGTCTGGGGAGGCATATCCATGGAGGGACGCACAGACCTCTACTGCCTAGGAAATGGTGCTCTGACTGCCATAAGGTATCCAGATGAAATCCTTGAACCCATTGTCAGACCCTACGCTGGTGCAGTAGGTCCTGGTTTCCTCCTAATGTACGACAATGCCCGGCCTCACGTGGCAAGAGTATGCAGGCAGTACCTGGAGGATGAAGGAGTTGAAACAATTGAATGGCCTTCACCATCCCCTGACTTAAACTCAATAGAACATCTCTGGGACATTATGTTTGTGTCCATTAGGCGCTGCCAGGTTGCTCCTCAGACTGTACAACAGCTCAGGGATGCCCTCACACAGATCTGGGAGGAAATGACACAAGACACCATCCGTCGTCTCATTAGGAGCATGCCGCGACGTTGTCAAGCATGCATACAAGCTGGTGGGGGCCACACAAGATACTGAAAAGCATTTTGAGTTGCAGAAATGAAGTTTTGGAAAAAATGGACTAGCCTGCCACATCTTCATTTCACTCTGATTTTATGGTGTCTACACAATTGAGATTCTGTAGGGTGAAAACTTTTATTTCCATTAAAAGACTTGGCATCCTTTTGTTCCTAAGACACTGCCCTGTCGTTATTTGGATAGGTATCCTACTTCATATTAGGATCTGATGTATCTAATGTGTTTCTTTAAAGTGCTCCTTTGATTTTTTGTGAGCAGTGTAAATATATATATATATATATATATATATATATTTATATATATATATATATATATATATATAAATATAAAGTGTTTGTACGCAGAAACACTTAGAATCACCCCAAATATATTTGCGGGTAATTTGAAATGTGTCTTTTTTAAAATTACAACCAAATACATTTGTCTTTTCTCAAGTTGTTCTAAAATGGATCCAAAATACTATTCAAAACTTCAAAAATGTAAATCTCTCCTCAGAGTCTGAATATTTCTATGTACAAGGATGATCTCTCTTAAAAAAATATATATTATGCTAAAAAAACACACAAGATCTTGTTATTGTCATGTTCTAAAGAACCTTTCCAGTCCTCAAAGGTGATCCGTCACTTGAGCTTTCCTCCTGTGGTTGAGCTGCAGGTTCATCCCTGAAGCGCTTTAACTCATCCCTTCTTCACTTAAGGATAAAAACATTTATTTTAATTATTCCTAAATTGATCTTTCATCTCTGATTAGACCTGCTGTTATTATCAGATCAGGTTCATATCTGGCAGTGTTAGGGAAAAATCGGTGTGTGAGTGTAGAGAAAAAAACCTGACATGGGCGTGAAATCAGATTTCGTCTCTTTTAAGTCTTTTATTCTCATTGTTCATGCTCTTTATTTTTTATGCACGTTGTTTTATCTCTTCTCAAACACTTTGGTTGGCTTTCTGTTGTTTTGGGTGTTGTATATAAATAAAGTTTTGGTGTCTTTTTGTTGTATTAGCAGTTGCATAAATAAAGTTTTGGTTTGACTTGATCCGGTGAAGTGTTTTGGGATGGGCTGATCGTTGACACGCCTCCATGTCCTCCGGTTATCCTCCCATGTGAAGAAGCCTCCGTTTGATTGACAGCAACTGTTTGCAGTTCTCTGGAAGGTCACGGTCTGATAACTGTTGCTGAAACCTGAGCAGCTAAAACCAGAGCACACACACAAACACACAGCTGCTACAAAACTGCTGACAGGATTAAACAAGGATATTTTTGTCTAATTATCAGTTATTAAGAAGGGATCATAAGTCCAGGCCTTTATTTCCTTTGCAAACTAAACATCCTTTTTGAAGAACACGACAACTCATTTATCATTTCTTAGTTTATAGAAATGTTTTTTTAAGCTCAAAATTCAATTAAACATGTTTCTATTTGATTCTATTGCACTTTTTTATTCTCTGATTTTTTCCAGATTCACTTTCTTTTCACTGCCTGTGTTGTGAGTTTAATGATCCACTCCAAAGATAATTGTGTATTTGACATCTTCTTATGGCATTTTTAGGATGATGGAGGACACATATAAAGATTTTAAGCTTAAAATTAATTTCTGAGTGTTTCTTTATTCAAATTGTTGTGATTGGGGAGACGACTACAAATTGCATTTGGATAAAGAGCTTATTTGTTACATGGAAATATGCTGATCAGGACACAAACTCCTTGTCCAGCAACCCTCAGCTTCCCCTCAGTAATAGGAAAGGGGAGCGGGGTTGCTCCTTGTCAACAGTCCCCGGAACAACTGGGAGGGGAATTTCTGATTAACTCCTGCCGCTCTGCAGAAACTATGTCCTTGAAAATGACTCAGATTTTTTTATTTTGGCCAAAAACGACATAATCATAAAAACAGTAAGTGACCACTATCATTCAGTTCATCTTTACGGAGCTGCTTATCTCTCTGGCTTTGCCCCTTTAAAGGTAAAAATGATTCCAAAAAGCTTGATCTTAACTTTGCAGGCTTTCAGGAGATATTTTCAGAAACCATTAAAACGTTTTATCTGTTTTGTTTGTTTATTTGCTCCTCGTATGTGTCTCTTGGGTTTAAATAAAGTTGTAAAAATTGAAAGCTTTAAATTTCTGTGTAAATTGTGTTTTTTACGATGATGTAATAAACAATGAACCACTCCCTGAATTCCATGTTGAGGCGAGTTAACAAGTCAGGTGAAGCTGATAACTATCATGTGTCTTTGTCATGCAAGCAAACCATTCATTCATTCATTCATTCATTTTCTTTGATTCCTTAATTTAGTTTCATTCATTCATTAATTTGTTCATTCATCTATTCATTTTCTTTCATTAAATAATTTGTTCATTCATTCATTCCTTTATTTATTCATTATTCATTCAGTCGTTTTTTTTTCACTCATTCATTTATTTTCATTCATTCATTCATTTATTCATTTTAATTCATTCATTCCTTTTTATTCATTTATTTCAATATAAACAGAGCAATATTTTCCCTAAATGAATGTACTGGAAGTTTATTTTATGAAGCTCTCATTTTTGATCAGATGGAGCTGATGTCTCTGGAATGACTATTTGTCCATTTTCACCAGTATCACTGGACAATAACACTAAGAACACCAAACTTAAAAGTGGCTCCAAACCTTCAAAGAAGGAAACCAATAATACACACACACACACACACATATATATTAATGTAAATTGCAGAGAAGCTGCTCTGTATGCAATAAACACTGTTTCTCTAGTTTAGTTATCGTTGTCACCTTTTGGCTCATCCCCTAAGGGATCGCCACAAAGAATCATTTTCCACTGATTCACATGGCACAGAGTTAATTTACACTGGATCCTCTTCCAGAAACAACCCTGTATTTTTATCCGGGCTGGGGACCGACACAGGGAGACCCAGACTTGGGCCGCCTTGTGGCTACATAGTTAGGCCAGTAGCATGAAGGATCCACGCTAGATTAAAGACCCATTCCAATTAAAATAGTATTTTTTTGTGTTTTTAGCATTGTCTTGTAGCGTTTTTCTTATAGTAGAAGATCTATGTGAAAAAATATATGATTAAAACTACGTTTCTGAGTCTTTTTTACTTCAAATCATGTTGGACCAGAAAAACTGATGCTTGAAAAAGGTCAGACTAAAGATGCAGCTACTGAAATGGGTGTTCCAAAGTCTCCTCTCCCCCTGCATGGACCCTGCTCGCTCACGCTTAGGTGTCCAAGACGTGATGAGCGTTTAACACTCGTGCTGAAGAGAATTGCGATTCTTGCTCAAATCTTGTACAGGTGGATTGATCTAACATTGCTCACTATAATATTTGAGCTGCAAATCTTAGCTTGAGGCTATAAGTTGCACGTAAGTGCACAAGCAGAGCGGTCAGCGACAGGGAGGGGGCGAGTTGCTCTGTGCCGACAGTCCCACCCACATCCAGAACTGTATTTCTAATGAGCTACTGCCACTGTGCTTAAAATAGGTCTTAGAAAGGACAAAGGCTTCTTGATTTTGATTAAAAACTTCACAATCAATTTTAAGAGATCATGAGAATGATTTTATAATGGAAATAAATATGGCTGGAGTGGGAGTTCCTTGTTTTAGCATACAAATTGAGATAGAAAAAATCCCGTTGACATGTTTGAGCCTCAAAACTGATGTGTTGTAAACTTGAACATGAAACAAATTACACTGAGGAGTTGTTCAAATGTCTTCTGACAAATAAAAACTGGTCTAATAGTGAAGTTCCTGTTGTGATTACTACATCTCCATCAATCTAAAACCCTGCACACTTCCTGTTCTTCTATGTTACTGCAGAACTTCAGGACCTAAAGCTCGGATCTCCCCATTGATGGTAGCCCCTGACCGACTGGCAGTCTCAAGTGACTTCCTGGCTGAACCCACCAAAACCCTGAGCTCTAATCCTGTTAAGGAGGAAAGAGACAATTATGGTGCTTTGCTATGGTTCACCGCTCAGATCCGCTCCTGCAGAGCAGAAACAGTCACGGCCAAGGCCAGGGATGAAAACAGATCCTTTTTAACTTCTGCAAGTGTTACTTTTTACACAAACAATAACAATGTAAACTAAAGCAATTTTAGTGCACAGACTCTCTAGAATATTGTACCCTGTTCTTCCCGGTCGTTTTCATCCAACACACCAAGCTAACAGGAAGAAGCTCAACTAACAACCTGTGATAAACAAAGCTTTGAATACAACTCACTAGTAAAACTCCAAGCAATATTTTCAATATGTGACCATACCAAAAGTGATAAACATTTTCCACAGAGCTGAAAGAGGACCATTCAAGCCAGTACAGATAGCTGACTCCTCAAACACCATCCATCTTTCACCGTCAGATTACCAGAGGCCACAAGTCCAGTACGTGTCACATGCTTTGACAGAGAGAACGCGTCTTCAACAACCTGAAGAAAGTCATGTTAAGGAACAAATTTGAGCCTAACAATTGATATTTAAGGTGACGTATCAACGCGATAGCACAAAACATGAATTTGACAAGAACTCAGTGATGAAGGAAAGAGTATGGGGCCTGATTGCTGGACAAACCACTCCTCTGGGAGCCAGGGGAGACGGGGGACGGACTACAGACTCAACAGAGACGATGTAAACTAACTGAGGGTCATGAGTCGGACTCCCACTCAACTCAAGGGAGAGGCACTGCAGACGGATTAGTGTAAATCCAGTGTAACGCTGTCTTTTACTCCGGTAGGTGTCCAAACCCCCTTGTGTCTAAAAATCTGAACACGTGATCGGCCGAGTAGTACCACAACTACCCTCTTAGCCTGTTTGAAAGAATACATAGATAATCTAGATCAGGGGTTTCAAGGGCTGGAATGTGTGCATGCTTTCCAGATACCTTTGTCCTGATCACAGCTGATTACCTGGATCAGGAGTGTCCAGTTGAATCAAGTGCCAGAACAGTGTGTGATGGGAAACAGGCAGTAATACTACCCTTGTCACTGCCAGACATTAGACGGATTGCCATATTTGGAACTTCCTGATGCTCATCATCTCTTTAGGAGTATGTTGCCCACATGTGCGTCAGGTTTTGAGGTTTCTATTTCACCTTTTGGATCGTCTGATACTTGTTCATGCCTTCTGTTTATGCCTACTCAAGTTCACACTGCCGTCTTTACATTCCTTTCCGACATCAAGTTGCCAAACCAAATTCCTGACCTTTGTCTAATTCCATAACAAGTTTCTACCTCATGATCCCTACTACTGCATGTCCTGACCACCAGATACCACATCAAGGTACGGGCCATTGCCTGTCCTGACCACAAGATATCCTTCATGGATTTCGTGCATTGGTCTACAAGCATCACAACACTTCTAATAACTAGTCACTAGTCTTCTAGTTGGCTTGGTTAACAGAAGCTAGACTTCCTAAATAAGAATCTTTAGGAATTTAGCCCTTCAAACGTGAAGCAAATACAGATTCATCTTCTCTGAGTGTATTTCGGTTTTTCTATCTGGTCTTGCTACACTCGAGATCAAGGGTCTGCAGCCTGCGACTCTGGGGCCACAGATGGCTCCCTTATCCCTCCATTGTGGCTCTCTGATTTAAGAAAAATCCAATGGTGTATTTTAAAAAGTAACTGTAAAGTAAAAATAAGAGCATGGCAAACAAAATCAAACTTTATTCATCTCATTGACAACAGTTGAGGAACAGTAGGCATCCCAAGTTGAACTAAAACATTTTGACAGATTTTTATGCGCCTTGTACCACAGGAAAAAAAATAAGGTTCAATTTTCTATTTTTGAGCAAATTAAATCATTTTAAGGGCACTTTCTGGGTAAAAAAATGAGATAAGAGTCACTTATTTAGCTCTGATTAAATATTAGTCAGTTTATTTAGAAATGTTTGCACCAAAAATGGTCAAATAAACTTTTTAAATCCTTGCTGACATTACACCTTCTACTACTACAGTTGCACCATAGAGATGTTTCTATGTGATACAGGGTGACTTTTATTTTGAAAGGAAGTCACGTAGACCCCTGTCAAAAGTTATAAACTTTTTTGTAGTTTGAAAAAAGACAGATTTTTTTGTGCTTTATTTAGACAAAAAACAACAGTTCATTTGATCATAATTGTAACAAAAGCACAAATAGGAGTCAGTGTTTTATCTTTCTAAAGTGAGACTGTGACTCCTACTTGGTCGCTGTCAGTGAAAAATGGACCCAAATGCCTCTTTAAGTGTTTCAAAAGGAGGAGTCAGACGCTGAAAATCTCAGTGTAGGAGCATAAAAAAAACATTGCCATTATTTCCAATGTTTCCTAATAAAAACTAATTCTATATTTTGAAAGCTAGATCCGAGTGGGAGAGTAGAATCCTCCACCAGGCCAAGTAAACACCCCCCAAAAAATCATAAAGAGGCTTTAAAAGGAAAAAAAAGGGTGGATGCGTTTTCCATAGGAACAGACAGAGGTGGAGTTTAAAGACACAAATGCTGTTAATCTCCGCTTGTCACAACTCTGTGTTTGATTTTTTTGAGCTGCATGTTGCTGCGTTGATCTCGGTGATCCCCGGCTCAGCTTCAAAGCTCCGCTCGCCTCGCCGTCTGTCTGTGCTGGGGTTGCTGGAAGGCCGTGTGGTGTTGTCTGCCTCAGCCAGGCGTGCAGGGCGTAGCAGCTCCACTTCTGAGTGTCTGCAAATCAAAAGCTGTTGAGTGGCTGTTTGTGTTCAGCAGAACTGGAGCATACAGGGCTGGGTTTGAGTCTTTGTGCTCCCTGCAGTCAGCAATTTAGCATTTTTAATGATTCCTGACTCGCTTTATGCTCTTTATTCTGCTGTCAACCTAATGAGCGTGTTTTATGTCGCATACTTGGACTTTTCACCAGGTTTCTGCAGTTTGGAAAAATCCACATACTGACAGAAAGTAATAGTTTCAGAGGTTTCCCAGGTTAATTAGTAAACAAAACACCCAAGATTACGATTTAGAGTCACTCATTTTTTTATATTTTTGGACCATGGGAGGAAGCAAGTGAGCCCAAACAAAATCCACACAAATATGAAGAGAACATGTCAACTCCACACAGAAAAAACACACCTGGCATATGTGTGGTTGTTCACGTCTGTGAACAGTGGCTAGGATAGGCTCCAGCATCCCCATGACCTGAGCAGGAATAAGCTGGCTTACAAAATACGTTCATTGTTTTAGCTTTCTATTATTGCGAAATAAATGGCACGCTGGAACATCTGAGAGCTACAAAAGTGCAAAGCTAAACCTCAGCTGGGATTCAGTCAGAGAAGTCAACTTCAGGAAATCCTATGAATGAAGAAACTCACAAACTGGCTGAATTCCCGTTGTGTCGCTTTCACGATTTGAGTGTTCATTAAGACTCGCAGTGATGCTGCAGCTTTGTCTGCGTGAGGGACTCTGGGTAATGACCCCCTTGGTCCACATTGTTAAAATGATTGACAGCTGTAGGAACCCAGCTGGTGCTGAAGGGCCAACCGTGGGGTACTGGCTCCCCCTGTCCAGACTGGACCCCTCAGACTGACAGGCTGTCAATCAAAACTTTGTCAGATTCCCACTTTTCCAGAGTTTAACGAGTGGTTTTGTCTGAATAACGCCCAGCCGCTCTCTGAAGTCGCTCAATGCTAACCAGGTTAGCGGTTAGCATTCATCTTTCTCTCGCTGTTGTCCCCAAGCGGCCCATTAATCATGCCGGATGACAGGCCGGGCCCCGATGAAAGCTGCCCGTCACTCCGTCTGCTCGTGGTCAGCCAAAAATCAAACCACTTTACCTTCACCCCCCCAGACTCTCACTCTGTATCTCCTTTTTCGCTCCTCTCTTTAGTTTTTGTTTTCTCAGCGCCCCCCTCCCCACCAGCGCCACCCCCCATTAGAAGAAAAGAAATGAGAAAGAGACAGAAGCTCAGGGGAAGGCAGGAAGGAATGCATTGAGTTTGACTGACCCCTTCAGAGCATCTTTTTGGGTGGGGCGGGGCGGGGGGGCATGTGTCAGCAGTCGATGCCAAAGAAAAGTCTGCAGAAGCTGCGACTCTGCTTGTTTTTCTTTCTCTCACCTGAACTGAGGGATGACCTGACCGTTGAGTGAGCGCCCTGACCCCATCAGACCCCCCCACAAGCCCCCCAGCGAGAAAGTGCACTTTGTAGTTTGAGCGTTGGTGATGTGGAACCAGATTCCTCCTTTCCCCTCTTTTCGCTGTCGGGTAAATTTAAACCTGTTCAACATCTTTAACCCTTCTTGATTTAAAAAGCTTCAAAATAAGTCAAAGACTCTACAAGAAGGTGCAGTTTAAATGTTACCACGATGAAGCCGACATATTGTCAGTCTGATTCATGAAATACTTGACACAGAATTCAGGCCGAGCACAAACCACTATTATTAATTACTCCCTCATGAACAATTTTCAAACTGTTGGCATTTCTGCTAATTAAAAGAGACGACAAGCACATGTCGCTTCTACTGATTGGTCAAAGTTTGTCTTGATTTACAGTTTTTCCCTGTTGCTTTGGCTCATTTCTTGAAACGGAAATTAAATTTATTAAAATAAAAGATCATTTGGCTAAACACACTTACACTTTTCCAAAACAGTTCAGATCTCTAGTAAAACCAAGTTTCCTCTCCAAAACTCTTCACACATGCTTCAGCAGCTCATTCTTTTCCCAAGTAAAGAGTCAGAGCCCTCATAATAACACGGATCCTTCTCAGATGATTTTGCTCATTCTCATTCATTTAGTTCTCTTGTTAAAACAACCTGGATTTTCCAGCAAAACACCATGGATCACCTGCAGACGCTCATATCTCCTCCAAAACTCTTTACTACTGGGTCAAAATGAAGTTTTTCACTCACATGGATGGTCAGAGCCCTCAAAAAGTATTGTCTCTTTGTCAGTGTGTGAGCTCTGCAGGTCAAACCGCTTAGACGTTTTGTCACAATAGAAGTCGAGGTAACTACACGTAGCAAGCAGTGGCGGGCCGTCAGGGCCTGCAAGGCCTTCTCTGCTGGCCTAAAAATATCTGAATCACAGACTGATATTAATTATTATTTATTTCCGTGAATACGTATTCTATAATTCCAAATGCTCTGTCTTCGTCCTTTCATTGCTGTCTCCCTGGTTGCGCTGCTTCCAGACGTGTATTTTCCTATTTAAGCATTAACCAATCACATTGCAGCACCATTTGTTGCTAGGGTCAAAGAAATCTGCCCGGAGGCCTTCACAATCAGTTCTGCGGGCCCTGTAGCATAAAATAATTGTCCACCAAACTGTTGCTTCAACCAATCAGATCTGGAGGAGACCACGTGATAGGCCAGCTAGCAGGCCCACGGAAACGTCAGGATTTTCACGCGCTGTGATTGGATAATCGGAGAGTGTACTAGGAAGAGCCGGTAAACTGAATCCGTAGCGACCCTCACAGGCAAATAAATCGAATATAATAGCTGGTTTGTCAATCCACAATAGCTGAAGGAGGAGAAGAAATGGATTTGGTTGCAGACTTACTGTCAAAGCCGTTTTCAAGACGGACTTTTCAAGAAAAGCTGGACATTGTTAAGCGGGGTCGGGCAACTCCGAAGCTAGCAAGCCCCGTGTCCACTGCTTCTGTTGAACGGACATTCTCAGCCCTGAAGCGAATTAAAACTTATGCCAGAAATACGTCAGGGCAGGCTCGACTTTCAGCATTAGCTTCCATGGCGATAGAAAAGGACTTCTTGATGGAACTAAAACGCACGGATAATCTGCACGACAGAGTGATTGAAATCTTCTTGAGGAAAGAAAGGATGGATTTTGTGTACAAATAATCCGGATTTTTGGTGAGTAAAATTTTGCTATATACCTAAATATTATTGCAATTTTATCAGGTTATTTTTTTTGCTTTTGGTGTGTGTGTGGCAGCTGTACCTGCAGTAGAAGTTTTATTGCCATAAAATAGTTATTGAGGGTTGGGTTGATTCAGATGGAGCACTACTGAAGGCCTAGGTGTGAAATGCACGGCCCGCCACTGGTAGCAAGCATAAACGATTTCAAAGTTGAACATCACACACACGTACACATTAAAAACTGAAACTTTTTTATTTACAATTAAAAAAAGGGCATATTCTTCTCTGCAAGTCCAATGTAAAAACTAACCCCCCCCAAAACAATCAAAGCAGCCTACAGTACTGCAAATGGCCTTCTTGTCACTGGTCACTGTTGGTCTCCTCCCTCTCAGGGTGATCAACTTGATGCTCCTGGCCATCCAGACGCTCTTCTCTGTTTGGCCAAAGATTTTCATCCACATCACAGCAGATTGTTGAGTACATACATGTTTTCCCTGCGAAAGGTTTGGACAATGGATGAGACGGTAGACCGATTCCCATTAGGCTGTACTCGGCGACCGACCTCTGCCATTGTGAGGTGATGGTTGACAACATGGTCTATAATGGTGGCTCGTATTTTACTGTATCTGGGACAGCATGGTGTCTGCACGCTCCTCGACCTCTTCCTCTTATCCCACCACCACGCATCCTCACTGCTCCTCTTCCTCCTCCAGCTGGTTCTCTCCCCCTTCTTCCAGCAGGAAGTTGACCTTGCTCATTTTGCTGCTCCTCCATGTTCATTCTACAAATGGTTCTTGTCCTGGCCTATTTATACATATTTGCCAGCATTTACAATTATATGGGCACATTAGGCAGCACCTGTGAGGAGTTAGAACTCACTGGCCGCTTGGCTATTTGAGATGTGAAAAACTCTTCATTCATTAGTGAAGTATTCATTTGACCTCAGCATCAACAATTGTCTTGAATCTAATAATTGTTTCAAGTATTTTTGTATTGTTCATCACATAATGTTCTTGACTAGATTAGAAAAATGTACTAAAATTGTGAATGGAATGGCTCCCTGAATGAAGTTTTGCCGACGGCACAGCCGATTGACTCAGAATTGTCTCATCAGTTTAAATCAACCGGATCTAAGCTATTGAAAAATGTGCAAAATGTTGGTTTATTGTGCTAACTCTAGGGAACTTGTACAAAAAAACAAAAAAATTTAACTGAGACATTTGAGACATGTACTAATGCAAATGAAATCTGACGAAAGCAATGAGAAATGACATTCTGTTGTGAACAAGTACAAGTGTGTTTGGCCAAACAATCTTTGAATTATGGAAATTTCATTTTTGTTTCAGGAAATGAGCCAAACCTACGGAGAAAAACTGTAATACGCAACGCGTGTTCAATGGCCACACATGTTTTGAAACTGGAAAATTGTTGTAAAAATTTAAGAAGCAACATGTGAATGTGAAGGTTTTGAACATGGAAGCCTGACATTTACCCACATTTACAGGAGAGTTTTAAGTAGAAGTAGCAGCTTGATTGTGTATTTCTGAGGGCGGTGTGAATGTAGCCTCAGAGAAAACTGTTTGTGCTTCTACATGACATAAATTAAAGGAATTAACTAAAGTAATAAATCTACAACTTTTAATCTTGTAGATTTGCAAGAAAAACATCACAAAGTCTGTCTATGACGTTTAATGTCATAAATATACAACTTCATTCTTGTAATTTAACAGTTACAACTTTTTTCTCGTAAATTGAAGACTTTATGGTCATGATAAAATAAAAACGTTGTTTGTAAACCGGCCCAAAGTGGCCCTAATACTCCGTTGTAGAATGCAAAGTTTTTGGAAAGCAAAAATTAATAAAAAGAGAGTGGGAATAAATGACTTAAAAGAGTAAAATGAAAAACAATAAATGCACCCTACTCCAAGGAACTGAAAACACTGCAACGAATGCTAGCCACTTCAAACGAACGCTAGCCACTCTAAATGAATGCTAGCCACTCCAAACGAATGCTAGCCACTCCAAGTGAATGCTAGCCACTCCAAGCGAATGCTAGCCACTCCAAGTGAATGCTAGCCACTCCAAGCGAATGCTAGCCACTCCAAGTGAATGCTAGCCACTCCAAGTGAATGCTAGCCACTCCAAGCAAATGCTAACCACTCTAAACGAACGCTAGCCACTCCAAGCGAATGCTAGCCACTCCAAGTGAATGCTAGCCACTCCAAGCGAATGCTAGCCACTCCAAGCAAATGCTAACCACTCTAAACGAACGCTAGCCACTCCAAGCGAATGCTAGCCACTCCAAGCGAATGCTAGCCACTCCAAGCGAATGCTAGCCACTCCAAGCGAATGCTAGCCACTCCAAGCGAATGCTAGCCACTCCAAGTGAATGCTAGCCACTCCAAGCGAATGCTAACCACTCTAAACGAACGCTAGCCACTCCAAGCGAATGCTAGCCACTCCAAGCGAATGCTAGCCACTCTAAATGAATGCTAGCCACTCCAAGCGAATGCTAGCCACTCCAAGCGAATGCTAGCCACTCCAAACGAATGCTAGCCACTCCAAACGAATGCTAGCCACTCCAAACGAATGCTAGCCACTCCAAACGAATGCTAGCCACTCTAAATGAATGCTATCAACTCCAAGAGAACGCTAGCAGCTCCATGCGGATGCTGAAATGAATGCTAGCAACTCCAAACAAACGCCACAGTCGTAAGTGTATCAAGATATGACTTCTTTCCCAACGAGTCAGCTAAACCAACAAACAATTTCTAAGACACCATTAAATAACAAAGCTACAAACATTACATTTAACGATGAGCACAACAATAGAACAAATAAAAGCAAATAAAATGCTTAACACACCTTTGAAGAAACTGAACAACTTCTAAAATTACTGTAGTATTTGCAAACTCTAAAAGACCCTGAAGTCTTGAGGATGAAGATGCATTTTGAGGTGAAGGAACACTGAAAAGGTAGATAGAAATCATTGATTCAAAACATGATCATGTGATCCAGACCTCACTTTAGAGCTCTTGCTGCTTTCACTTGGTGTCTGAGTAGAATCTCGACAGCGTATTGGTTGGGGGATCTCGGTATCAACGGTGATCCGGGTGAAAAGACGACCCTTGGAAGGTCTGACTGCAGCAGAAACCATTGAACTGAAGGTCAGAGGTTCTCGAGGAGGACAGGAGCAGTTTTCTTTTGGTTTGACCTTTCACCTTTGTCTCCTCAGACAGCTGACCCCTCACTGAAGGTCTGAACAAACAAATGCAGCCCATCAGCACTGTTGTTGTCTGGAGGCATGGAAGGAACTTGATGATTACACTCTTTCTTTGTTTGGATCTCCTGACTTTTGTTTCTTTTTTTGTTTCCAATCACTTTCTTTTTCTTTATCCTGTGGGTTCTCATCTTGATGCTTTTTTTTTTTTTTTTTTGTTTCCTGGAACTTTTCCCACTTTTTCCTTCTGCTGCAGACCACATTTAATCACCATAAGTGTGCGTGTGTGAGTGTGTGCTTAATGGCTTTTATAATGTTGTCAGACAGATGATTCATCAAGCTGATTCCTAATCGTGTTACCGCGGAGCAGAGGCAGAGGTTATAGGCACAGCAGTGACGCTTGATTTAATGAAAGCTTTCATCTCAACACCTTACAGTCCTGAGAGGGATCGTGTTCAAACTACGGTGGCCGCAGAGGGACATGAAACCCCCAAACACTATTCTGCAAAGAGACCCTTTTAAAACTAACCTGAAGTTAGTTTCCATGATGAAAAAGTGAAATGTTTTTAGAAAAATCTTTTTTTAACGGATCTCTGCATTTTTAGAACAAATTATTTATTTCTTGTTAGTTTTTTCATTTAAATGATGCAGATTATCATAAAAATTGTACTATTTCATAAAAAAAAATAAGAGTATTAAAGTTAAATTAAATAGCGGTCTGAAATTACTTTGATTTATGTAGAAAAGTCCTGTAAATCTGATTGCCTGATAGGTTTTCTGTCATGAAGCAGAATCTCAGTCAGATTTAAGTCCAGACTTTGACTAAAACACTCAAGAAGCTTCATTTACCATTTGATCTTCTCAGGGTCAGGATGGGTCTACTTGTTGGGTTTAGATCTTTGCTCAGAAAAGTCTTATAATTGATCAAATCTAATTTATTCCACACAGTTCAAGACTGCTCCAGTATAATCCAAGTTAGTCCTGATAATTCTATTTAGGCCAAAATATTATGACTGTGTTTTCTTGATGGTTTGAAGAAATGATCACATTAAAACAACATTTTTTGACCATTTAAAACTGAGGATACAATGAGACAACTTGATGAATCAGTGAATAGAGTGTTAGTGGTAGTTTAGTTAGTGGTCTGCCCTAAAAATATGAGATTCCAGATAACAATTCCAAATCATGTCTTACCAAACATTGTAAATGTCTCCATGTCCAGATTATGGGATGGATCATGGGGTCACACTGCTGCTGAAGGGTTTGGGTGAAATGCAGAAAATAGGAAAATAGAATAGGGTGGATCGCTCCAAAAATAACGATAGTATTGATCTCAAGGTGGTATCGGATCAATACCAGCCCGCAGAAATCAATATTTCCACTCTTGTCCACTCTTTATCTGCATAAAGGAATTATTGTTAAAAAAAAAAATTTATTTTTGAATCATAGGTACTTATTTATTTTGGTTTGTGGACTGTTCTAATTTCATTTCAAGAATTTTTTTTATCTTATTAAACTATTTTTCATTGAATTGAAAATACGGTCCAAATTCTGTTTTTATGTTTATCAAGGAATTAACAAAAAGGTAAACTTACAAAAAACATTCACAGCAAGAACAATTAAGATTTTGAGGTTCGTGTCACATTCACCACATTTATGAAAATTATTTATATTGGTATTATTATCGGAGATATTGACTATATTGGATTGTATAGGATCAATACCCAAATATTCAGTATCGCCCAGCCCTAGCAGAAAACTAGTTTGGACACAGAGACAGTTTTAGAAAAATATTTGACACCTGTTGGCGTCAAATATGAAGATCCAAGGGGAAAATGAAAGCACGAGATGAGAAACGGGAGACATCAAACATAAAAAACGACTGCTAATGTCAAGAGTTCAGACTTAATAACAATGTGAAGCTCATATTTTATTAAATAAACCTCTAAAACATGGAAAAATGTTTGACCTCCTTCTCCATAACATGATGTGAGACAAAACATTTACATTGTTGCGTGAAAAATTTACACTGGAATAAATGAGAACTCACATTTTTAGTCAGCAGTCATCTTACCTATCAAATGGACTTTTTAAAAAACAAATTTTAGTTCATCAAATGAAATCTAACTCAAATCTGTGTAAAGGTTGCCCCTCAATTAGGACAGAAGATTGATTAAATTACACATCAACAGTAAAGCATGGGGGTGGAGGTCTAGTGATGAGGACTTTTTCAGCTCATCTTAACGTAGTTCGTGATCTGTTTACTTCTCCTTTAATCTGAGTTTCTCTAAAAGTAAAGACTTTGTACAGCTCCAGTCAAAGTTCAGACCTGACTGTAGGAACCCTCATAGAGCGGCACATGAGCCAATTTCTGCCTGTGAATACTCGGGGAGGGTGCTTTGCTGCCATTCATCACTCAAAGCGAGTTTTCCAGTAAATTAGGAGTCTGAGGGTTTTTACTTTCTCATTAAATGAGCTTTTCTTCTGCTGGCAAAGCTTTCTTCCTCCTCTCCTTTCATAGTGATGCTGACCCTCCCTCAGCTAGCAGGGGTGAGCACACACACACGCGCACACACACACCAGCTGCATCCGACACAATGAAGGTAAGGAGGGGGGGAGGTGGAGCAGCTCCCCGTGCGTTTTGCTCCCTCATTGTTCTTGGCCGTTTCCCTGCGGCTCATCTCATCTGTTTGTGTCAGTCCGAGCAGGACGGGTGCTCCGTCCTACCTGACACCCGCTCATACAGTTAATCCAACTATCCAATTCATGTATTGATAACACATCAGCCTGCTGCTCCTGGAAGCTGTTTGGGGATTAAATCTCCTCAAAGGGAACAATCCGGGATGCAGAAAAGCTCTGGGGCAGAGCTGACTCTCCCCCCTCGGTCATCCTGAGTTCAGCAGATGATTGCTTGTATTTGCTTCTGGAACACATCTGAAATATTGCGTACACTTAGAGTTCATTCCAGCTCACAGTTAGACTGAGTGTCTCTTAAATCTCAGACTCAAATAATTTCAAAACTTTACAAAAATGCATCTTGCTAAATACATTTTATTTTAAAGCTAAATTCATTTGATCCAGATTGGTTTGGCCTCTTTGATTCAGCATGGTGGCTTCTGTGATTATGCACGATAACAACCACTGACTGGATAAGTGGGTTGGACCAAGTGAGAAACTAGCCTACTTCCAGTCGCCATTTTTTATCATGATGCAAATGCTGCTATGTTGGAACCAGACTGTCACAATCGGGCAGACAGTAGGTTTATTCACTCAGGTAGGAAGTCAAAAAGTTCAAAAAGCAAAATAAGAGTCAAGCAGACAAGGTCAAAACCGAGCGTGAGAGCATCAGAGAGAAAGCAGAGTGGTCAGGGTCCAGACGAGGATCAGGGGAGGCAGCAAAGAAGCAGAATCAAAGATGAAGCAGGATCCAGTCAGGATGAACTGCTCAGTATGCAGGCTAAGTGGCACAAACAAGACTTCACACTGAGTGAGACTCTGTGCACTGCTTAACCCTCTGGAACCAATGGTGCAGCTGTAAGATCAACGTGATTAAACACAGTCTATAATGAACTATAACTTCTTTAATGTTCTGTAACTGATATTTTATTGAATTAAAAGGAGAATATGGCACTTATTTGTAGTTTTTGGACAAAATCAATCTTTTATTTTAATAAATGAGGCGGAAGATGAAATCTGATCTGACGGCTGCAAGGCAGGGCAGCGCGCCCGCGTTGGGGACGGAGCGGAACGGAGCTCTCCACTACTACAAATTCCACAAGGAGCAAACCAGTCATTATTTTATTGGGGGATGGGGTCCGACATGAGTTTACTCCAGCAACAACCACTGGCATTGTCAAAAAATCACGGAAATTCAGGGGTTCTCCACAAAAGTCCCACCCGCCGCTGTCACGAGAGGAGAGCAACAGATCAGACACGCCTCCACCTGAGAGCAGATTTCAGCCGAGCCGACCAGAAATCCAGCTGGATCAAACTTCTCCCTAAAACCTTTTATTATTCCTCACAAACACAACATACAAGGACAATGTATGAGAAAAAAGAAAAAGATGATATTTTTTTTTAAAAAAGACAAGAAAAAAAAATAGAGTTCAAGAAAAAATGTCAAACAGACAGAAGTACTCTTAGGAGAGAAATTCTTATTTTTTTGGGCTGCCTGGAAGCTGAAACCACACAGACAGACTGATCACTGTCTGCATGACAGCATAAGACAGGTCACATCATTGACCTGTGAGGTCTGTGATGTTCTTCTATCAACTGTTCATATAGTGGCCCAAATAAGGAATTTGTGAATTTCAATTTGAATTTTTTTTTTTTTTTGTATTTTCATTTAAAAATGTGTTGATTAGTTTGTTGACTAAATTTATTCTTGTTTTTTTTTTTTTTTTAAATTACACCTAAAACCTTCATTCTGCGTTGTAAAAACAGTTCGTTAAAGATTTTTGGGATTTCCACAACAATTTTTTTAAGATGGAATTTTTTGTTGTTGCATTATTTCATATCCAGTGTGTGAATATAACATAGACAAATGAAAAAATAAAGGTTGTGAAGATTAAAATGAGGCCAGATAAGCAGAAAAGACAGAGGTAAATTCAAAAGTAGGCAAAAACGGGGTGATTGATTAGCTGATGAGAGTCAGGTGAGACGTGTTACGCCTCGTTTTGTAGAGGACTGAGGAGCATACCATAAAAGTAAACCAAGAAAAATATGTATCGAAAACACAAAAAGAATGTCTCCATAAAAGGATGACTAATTTATTTACAAGAAATATATATAAAAAAAGAAATATGAAGCTAAAGGCTTCAGGGTGAACCAAGGCCAAAATAACAAACAAAACGCTACCTTAGTGACATCCAGGAAGCTCACCTGCTAAAGAAAGGGAAAAGAATGTCAAACACTAACCTTCCTGGACTAAGATAAACAGGAGAAAATATAAACTCAATACAATGGCAGTTCACCCCTACAGCTTCACCTGACGTAACTAACACCAAACACTAAAGAACACAGTGGAGCTCAAAACAAAATCATAAAAAATCTACAAAGTGCAGCACAACATAACAGGTGGAGCAGAATGCTGAGCTGTAGTGGAGACTTGCTGCAGCAAAGTCCACCGGCATCCAGGAACGGTGTGCTGGGGTTGCTGGGAGATGAAGTGCATTCGGTACTCTGGAGACTGCTCCAGAGTACCAGAAGGGGGGACAAAGCGCTGACTCCTGGCACAGTCGTTATCAATAAGCAGTGATTGGTCTGAATTAATCTGTTATTGTTTCTATGGATACCATCAGGGATGAGCTTGGTGGAAGTCCAGACTCTTACCACTTAAAAGCAGGTTTTGAAGAATCTGTCAATCAAATGTTTTGAGAGTTTAACATGAGACCTCATGCTTTTACTGAGGCATCAGTCAGTCTATAACTTGAATAACTTGTAATAAAGAAAAATATGAAAAAAATTGAATATCAAGAAAAAGTTTTTATAAAGTATTAGAACAAGAATAGATATTCTGACAAATATATTGACTAAGCAATAGGTCTTTGTTTCTCTATAGAAGTCTATTGGATTTTGATTTTGTTGGAACCAGTAGGTTCTTCCTCTTTGGAATGCTCAGTCCAGTTCTCATATACAGCCAATGATAGCAATCTTAAATAATTTCTTATTTAGGTTTGATTTATTACAGTCATATTGTGTGTTTCATAGAGGTGCATTTTTAAAAATGTTCTTGGGGATCAATTTGACACGTACCATGCCATTGTTTTCATTTTAATGACTGTATCGAAACTTATCATCTATTTTTTAATTATACACAGTTTTGTGTTTTTGTAGAAAAACAATTTGAGTAGCAATAGGAGATTTTCTTTTATTTTTTCCAATGAACTCATTTTTAGGAAGAGTGCAAAAGCAGGAAGAAAAAAAAAAACACTCCCCAGGATGTAACATTTTAAGAGTTAGTGTTACACTAGTTTTTGTGTAACACAAGCATTCGTTGGAGTGGCTATCATTCTTCGGAGTGGGTAGCGTTCATTGGAGTGGCAAATTAGGTGCCAAGTCAGAACTGCCCTTACAGGTGGATAGGGACTGTCTGCGGGGAAAATGTCAGGATTTAATGCTTGGGTTTTTGCAGGGCTTTTGTCATGTTCTGTTTTTCCTGTCAGTCTCACTTCCTTCAGGTTCATCACCAACAGCTGTCTTTATTTAGTTAATCAACCTCAGTGTGTTAAAGTTCTTCATCGTCAGGTCATCTGCTCTGTTTGGTTTTGTCACCAGTTTTGTTTCTCCATTGGTTTTTGTCATGTTTTGGTTAATTTATTAAACATTTTTAGCTCCTGTCTCCAAACCTGGTCTCCTGCATTTCGGGTCCTCCACCACCACCTCTTCATGACAGAAAAATTGGCAAACCTGTTCATGACATGCAGGTGGTCTGCACAAAATATCAAGGCAGCAGACCACTCGGTGAGCAAAAAGATGTGTGCACATTGTTTCTATATGCATGCCGCAGGCGACAGGTGGTAGGGAACACCTATTAACACATATGGGTAGGAGAGACGCAGACACATTTTGTGTTCTTTCAACACTCGTCTCTTAAGGTGGCTGCACAAGCCTCAATTGGAACTCCAAGACCTTTGCTCACCTAAGATGCAGCTGCTTCTGTCTATGACCCTCTATGGACCTTGACATCCATAAGCTAACCTGTCATTCATTTTAGACAGTATTTACCTTTTCCTCAGCTTTATTGAGACCACAAAATCTTAACTGACATATAAACTTTATTTGCAGTGTGCAGTTATTGCATTCAATTTTGTTAGTTATTTTTTTATATTAGAAATCTATTTAAACTATTTGTAAAATGTAACAATGATCCCTTAAATAAAGATCAGTCAGTTTTACCAAGAAGTAAATTAAACTGAAAGCTGGTACTGCTATGCACTGTTGAGCCACAGGGGGCAGTAGATGTTGATGTAACAGTTGAGCAGAGTTGAAGCTTCCTGTCCTGAGAGGATAAAGTGTCTCTAAATTACCTTAGAGATTTGCGGCGTGACGTATCAACCGCCGCTGAGGTGTCTGAATACCTGGAGGGCTCTACACACAGATGTGCATCAGTGTGTGTATTTGTACAATGGGGCAAAGAGTATTTGAGAGTAACTGATACTACAAGTTGTTTTACTTAAAAAAAGTGAGTTTGTTTTTTGTTATTCATCATAGATACACTTTAACTGTTGGAGAAAGTAAAAGAAAATCCTGGAAATCCTAATGTATGATTTCTAAAGAATGTGTTTGTGTAATGGAGCAGAAAATTAATATTTGATCAATAAAAGAAGTTCACCTCAGTACTTGTAATGTAATCCTGATGTTAAAGACAGAAGTCACAGCGTTCCTGTAAATCTTCAGCACGTTTGCATTGTTGTTGCTATTTTCATCCATTCTTCCATGCAGATCTTCTCAAGAGCTGAGACTGTTGTTGGGTAACAATGCTCACCGATGAAAGAAGTTATTGCCCAAAGTCTCATCATACATTTCCACATTCATCCTTTCTTTGACATGGATCTGTCGTCCTGTCCCCTAAAGCAGCACCAAAGCATAATGTTTCCACCTCCATGCTTCAAAGTAGATATAGTGTTCTTGGGATGCAACTTCCACCCTCAAATTTGGCAAATAGATCAATTTTGGCTTCATTTGACCACATGAGATTCTTCAAATCCTTCTCTGGATCATCCACATGGTGTCTGGAGAACTTAAGATGGGCCTCGGCATGTGCTAGTCTTTCACCGACCAGTTAAGCCGTGTAGTTCTGGGCTGTTCTCTGGGTCATTTGTCCACACCAGGTGAGATCTTGCATGGAGCTCCAGGTGGGTGATTGTCAGTGGTGTTGTGTTTATTCAATTTTCTAATAATTGCTCCAAAAGTTGATCTCTTCTTATCAAGCTGCTTGCTTATTGTAGATTGGTTCATCTCAGTTTTGTTTGGATGAACAAGTGTCCTTCGACAGCTCTTTGGTCTCAATCATGGTGCAGAGGTTGGGGTCAGTTTAAGGGTGTGAACAAGTGTATTTTATACAGATATCCAGTTCAAACGGGGGACATTATTACAGCAGAAGAAGAAACCGGTCTGAGAAGGTCACAATTCTTGCTAATTTCTAAGATCTAAATCCCTATTTTCTGATTTTTAAATAATTCCATAAATCAAACAATGGGATTTCCTGGATTCTTTTTTACATTCTGTCTCCCACATTTGAAGTGTATCCACGATGAACATTACAGACCTCTCTCTGCCTTTTAATTGGGAATACTTGCAGTATCTGTAAATGCATGCTTCACTGTAAGTGTGGGGAACTGCTCACCAAATTTAAAGTCACTCCCTCAGAGGTGCACCGTGTTTAAACCCTAAAAAGGGTCTCAGAGTTTCAAAGGCTTCATGGGAAAACGACTAATGCATACAGAGTGTACAGTTACAAACATGCACACACAAACGGCCACATTACAGGTGGTTCCAGTGCAGACGGCATAATTACAGCTCTGTTTGAACCTCCAGAGCTCAGGGACGAGAAAATCTCAACAAACACATTTTCAGATTTAGAGGCAAACTTTTTTTCAGATGTTTGAACAGTTAGTAGAATATGGATTGATGATCAAAAACTCTTTAGTCTGTCACAGTCTGTCACTTAGTGGTTTATTAAATGTTGCTTCATATTTTAACAGTTTAACCTCCAGTATAATGAAACAAGGTCTTTGATCAATTAGATTTGAAAGACTCACTGACAGTTTGACGCCCTGCGGCCAGAAAGCATCACTGAACTCAGAGAAGAGCAGAAAGCAAAGAAGAAAAGTCACTAAACCCAAGTGTTAGCTCAGGAATCACAAAGTTACAATTTTTTTTGGTTAAAATTGTACTTACTTGAAAGTTTTTTTTATCAGTAAGACATGCTTAGCACCATATCTCCGACACCTGTCTTTGACAACTCTGAGCTTTTAAATAGATCCAAAATTAAAAGTATTACACATTTTTACAAATCTTCCCTTTAGAAATCCCTTCTGCCCTCTAAACAACTCCTATCACACCCTGCACACACTGAGGAGATCCTAAGAAGCTCCTTTGGCTAAAAGAGGCATTCACAACGCACACGATTCGCGCGGTGGAAGTGAAGTCAATGGAACAGACGAGACAGGAGGCGATCTGACGTCCCGTTGAGCGACGGGCGCGGCGCGAAGGTCTGCCAGCTGCTCGATTTGAGCGACGGGGCACAAATTGGGCGGCACAGCCAAAATTTAAATACTTGAAGTTTGAGAGATCGCCGCATCGCCTCCACCAATCAGGAGCTCTGCTTTGGGCACGTGATGTTTTCAGTGACTCAATCAGTGGGTAGAATACTAATTCAAAGCGAACATTTTTGTCCAGAACTTCCATCTATTTCATTAATCTGCTGGAGCCGCAGGGTTGCAGAGCTCATCCGTCTACTTTGGGGCGAAGGCGGGATACACTCTGGACAGATTGCCGGTTTTCTCTTCCCCGGCGGAGCTCTCTCGCTCTATATACCGGCAGACAAAGAGCCACTGTGAGGCACAGAGGTTCCCGGCTCAGGCCTCATCAAGACATAAAAAAAAATAAAAAGGTCTCCTAATTTTATTTTTTTACCTCTCTGGTTAATATGAGACAGAGAGCCTTCAAGCTCCACCACAGAGACACAGAAACACAGAAACACAGCGGAAGCAGCTGTCATTCAGACACAGCCTCCTGTACCAGGAAAATATTTTAATAATGATCATATAAACCCAAACATGGAGATATTATTACTGATGTTTTGATAGAACTCTCCACAATAAATAAACCTTATTGCTCAGCATTCTAAGTGATATATCCACACACATCGTTCCTTATAGCGATCGTCCTAAAAACATGAACTGGTAGCTCCTCCCACATGTGGCCGCAGCATCAAGCTCAGGAACATATTTTTTGACAGGCGACGAGCAGCATTTATTTAGCTTACCCAGTATATTTGTTTTTGATTTTGAGTATTTGTATATTGAGTAGTAAATGCTGCTGACACGGTTTCATTTTAAAAATAAGACCTTAGTCAAATGCACATGTATGGAAGGGTTGACTCGTAAAGGAGCTGCAGGTTTTTTTGGGTATTCCAGACTCTTTGAGGGTTGTATAAAGGTGCGGTCACATCTTAATGAGAATGCAGGTGTATCTTGGAGTTTCCTTTAGGCTCGCCAGCCACCTTAAGGCATGTCATGAAAGTGGAACATTTGATTGTCGTGCGTGTGATAAGTGTATCGTAAAGTATTTGTAAGGATCATGAAAGTATTTGTAAATTCAGATTGGAAAATTCTGCTTAATTTGTCCAGATGGAGTCCTAAATCTTGTGTTTGGTCTGTATTCAACTGTTTTAAACCAAAGCCTGTGAACAAAACCACATGACCAAAGATCTCTTCAGTCATTGGCCAGGAATTACGGGGGTGGGACAAAGCAAAGAAAGATAGAATAACAAAAGTCCTACACTTTGCAATCCTTGTCGGGATAGTACACCTATTCAAACTTTATATTTCGCTGACAAATTTTGAACACCTGTATCACGTCAGGTACAACACTTTTTTCTGCTACTTTAGGACGCGGATGCATGCTGGAAGACAGTTAATGAGGAGGGGTCTGCTTTGAAGGAACGCTTATAAGTGTTTATGACATATAGGCTGTAGGGAAAACAGAGTGAGAAGCAATGTGGATCAGCCTCCCTCCATCCAACTACATTTCAATAAGTTGCTGTGTCTCATTGTTGCTCTGCTACTCTGTTTACGTCCCGTAATACCCAGCATCAGTGATGGTTCTGGTCCAGCTGTCCGACCACAGAGCCCATTCAGACTGAGAAAACTCAGAGTGAACCAGAACCAACTTGAAACAAACCGAGACCACCTCGAAAGATGAGTCAGAGAGCGGTCCCTGGTTCGGGTCCTGGGACTGCTTGGGTGTATTTAGACTGAAATGTGTTCTGGATTATCAGGGGGAAACAAACTCTTGTTCACTTTTAGCAAAACGAATATTTCCAGTCTGAGTGCACACTAAGTTACATCCACTTATGACATACAAGTTGAAAAAAAAATCTAAATCCATACAACGTGCCTGAGTCTCACCTACTTCCTCCTTACTTAAGCTAACGCTTTAGGTATTCTCTACAACCTGTTGCTCGCAGAGAGAAACGTCTATGAACACGAGCATTTACATCTGCAGGTTTACCGAGTGATATACGACCTTCATATTTAGTGGGGACTCCCTGCGTACACATACAGATTTGCCCGGTTTGTTCCATCATTTAAGGGTAGTTGTGACTAAGGTGTAAAATCGTATCCCATCCCTATTCGTGGTTGAACTGGACTCCGTTATTCCTTCACCAAAGCAAAACCATCAGACAATGTTGATCTGTCCTTGTTGTTCTTTTCATTATCAGAAGTGGCTTCATTTGCCATTTACAAATCAGCTCTGTCAACGTGGTTATGGAACAGTTTCTGACTCTAACTCCACATTCACTCTTTCAGTCTGAGACAGTTTTGGCCAACAGCTTAATCAGATTCTAAAACTCATTTGATATTTTCAAACATTTTCAATCTTTCCTTTGTGTCATTGTTGCCTTTTTCTGCATGTCTGCGGTGTCTTTGTAATAGTTTGTCAACATGTTTTCTAGACCATCCTTTTCGTAAATGAAAACATGTTTTCAACCTAAGTTTTTTTAAAGGTTAGCCGGTAAATATTACTTTTCAAAAACTTACTGTGAGTTATTTTTTTTGCTCTTCAGTCCTTATACATTTCAGTTGTCCAAAATATTACACTAAGGAAGTTTTCATTTTTTCTCTACAAGAAAAATTTGTACTCTATGAAATTTGTATTTTACATCATTGCGAAACTTCCAAACTGATGGAGAAGGTTTTTACTCTGAAGAAAAGTCACTGCAGATTTCACCACAGCTCTGTCAAACAGTTAAATAAACTTTGAAAGCTGCTTCTTAAAAAGCATTTCACGCATTGCTTACTGACAAGGACAGTGAATTTATTACTTTCTTCTCCAGAATCTTAAATTCATCATTACACAGTGACTCTGAGTCTTTTTTAGACATTTCATTTGCTTGAGGTGACTCAGAGAAGATCCATATTCATGTAGTGAATCAGGGGTTCATCCAGAGAATATCATCAACCAGGTGATAAAAGGCTAAAACCTGCACACTTCAGTCGTGTTCCCACCTGAAGTCAAACCGCAGAGATAAACACGGCGTGCCTCAATGCATACGTCATCTCAGCTCGTAAACTGTCCTCACACGTCGTCGCTGCTCCAGAACGGCTCTGATTAAAGAGCCCGTAGCCCGAGGAGGCCGCGAAACGAGCGTGTGTGTGTCTGACTGCAGGGCTGGACGGACACTCGCCCCTCACATAAAGGCCACTTCCCCTGTCCTTTGTTTTCTGGCTCATCAGAGTAAACAAAGAGAACCACTTGTGAGCACACGAACGGACACTCTCAGGCAGTCGGGTGGTCATTTCCCTCCGTCAGTTATGTCAGCCCCGAGGCCAAAGCCGAGCTGCAGGGACGTCGCACCGCCTGGTGACAAAAACGTCTCCATGTGTGCTTCAGCTCTGAGGGGAGAGGTGGCTCGTGATGGGGAGCAGGACACACTCCAAAACCCGTAAAAGAAGCAAGTTTTGCATCATCCTGTCATTGTTTGGCCATCTTTGATGCTGAACCTTGATCACCAGTGCAATGTCCAAACATTTGAGAAAGAAGTTTTACTCCTGGATCAAATAACCTGTTAAAAATGTTTCTTTTATGTATTTTCTTTATTTCCAGAGAAACTTACACCATGATCTAAGGAGGCCCAAAGCGTTGCACAGAAGGTCAAACAGAAAATAATATAACGTGAAAAAAAAAAACAATGAAAAAAAAAAAAGTTGCATCACCTGAGATACCTGAGATAACGCTAGTGTGAATTGCTTTTTCTGAAAGTAGTCTCTGAAGATGCTGAAGCTTTTTACTGAAAATGTTGTGGGGATTGCCGAAAATACAAAATCTATTTGCATAATGTTAAATTTGCTTAAACACTGGATAATTTGTTAAAGAACTATGAAAGATTGCTGAAGTTGACCTAAATTTCTGAAAAAGTGGTAGTAAAATTGCTTAAAAATCCTCAATCTATGCCAAATTGCAAAATATTTAGTATGCCGCTTAAATAAGAGCTAAACTCAAAATTATCCTGAAAAACTTTAGTAGTTGCCAAATTAACCAAAAAACTAGCAGGTTGCTAAAATACTTGCTAGACTCCGAAATACCCTAAAATCCCTCAGCAAACCAAATTAGTTGAAAACGTTAGCCTGTTGCTAAAATAAAAGCTAAACTCTAAATTGGCCTAAAAAAAAACCTTAGTAGAAAACAAATTAGCCAAATAAGCTAAAATAATGCTAATATAACAGGTCAATTCCAGTTTTAAAATTACTATAAAAGATAATAACATAGCCCATCAATAAATACATATTAAGACTTGTAGATAATCGAAGTAAAATACTGAATTTTAAGACTTTCTCATTCATTTCCTATGGGGCATATTTTGCTCAATATTTCAAAAACTATAAAGTTTATGAATACCAAAAGTACAAGCAGTAATGTCCTGACTGAGCTTATGATACCAAGATTTCTGAAATAGCTAAAAGTGTGATTGAGTTTTTATGTGCCAAAAAAACTTATGGAAAGGAGCAGAAGAATCACTATAGTGTGAATGCTTACTAAACATTCTCAATTAAAAAAAATCATGAAATGTCAGTAAAACACATACTAAGGCGCGTAGTGGAGGAGCAGATTGGCTTTAAAAGTCTCCAAGAGGATGGAATCTCTAATGGAAGTTTATTCTAGAGTTCAGCACAAACAGTAGCACACACTGGTTTGAAGAGCGTATTGATGAAACTGGTTGTCCGGCGAAGAAGTACAGATACTCATTCCAACCAGGTTGAACGGATCAATATCCAACTGATCAATCAGAGAAGCCTGGTGGAGAGAAAAGCATAATTCCTACAGCGTGCCTTGATCATAAGTGAGGAGTTTGCCAGTTTGTTTCATTAACCACAATGAAACTATAAAAAACTGGGCGACTGTTCATTGTGGGATGAATAAAAAAAAGAACCTGGAGGCCTGTAACACTGTAACATCAATGGGAATTCTCGTGGGTTCAGTTCTAGAACCACCAAACATTTAAAACGTGGATTCCATCAAAAGCTGTAATGCTTAATAAATCCCAGCTAAGCCACTTTTTGATTTCCGTCTTATTCCACAAAGACTTCAGTGTCCGACCACTCCCCCCTCTTCCCCAAAAACAGCGTTTCTTTAAAAGCTCGAGTGGAGCAGAACAGTAGCCCTTGTTCCGCACTAAGGTCACGACCCCACGCCCCGGCCCGAACCCGATACGCCAGCCTGTCGGCTCGGCGGGACACTCCACCTGAAAGATAAGGAAGTGGACCACCGGTAGTCCTGGTGTTGCCCCTCACCCTCAGGGCTGCCCCCGGAGGTCAAACCCAGTGCGCCTCACCTTACTCACCTTTTCCTGTGCCTCTGTTTCTGCTTTCTGCACACCTCTCGGTCACACTCTTGCATTCCTTTTGTCCAGAGCAGCGGTAGCATCCTCCAAATGTACCGACAAATCCAGCTTCAGCTTTCCTACAACATTCTGTTAGCTTCTTTTTGGAAGCTGACCATAGAAATAAGTCAAAAGTTCTTCTTTTCTGCTCAGCTTTTCTCCTCAAACGTCGCTACAGAGAGTCATTCTGCTCCATCTAACCCTGTCTTCTGCATCCTCTACCTTCATGTCTTCGTTCACTTCCTCCTCATTGGTCCTCTAATCTGTTTTTTTTTTGTTAAAACAGCAAAAGAATCTTCCTATGGGATAAGACAAAATATTTTGAAAATAATTCCTATTTTAAGACACTAAAATATATTTTCTTAAACTAAGATTATTATGCTATGGAAAAACGTTCCTGACGGGATTGTTTTTATTTTAAAGCAGAAAGTGTTTAAATTAAACCAGAGTTTGTTTTCCTCAATAATCCAGAACAAAGTTTCAGTCTGAACACCCTCAAGCGGACCCTGGTCCAGGACCTCTCTGACCCATCTTTGGAGATGTTCTCGGCTCGTCTCCAATCAGACTGATCTTCAGTCCCCTTCAGTCCACTTGACCAAACGGCCACCGTATCCAGGTATTATGGGATGTAAACAGAGAAGGAAAAGCCGTGGTCAAATGTAAAGCAATGATGAGACACAACAACTCATTGAAATGTGTTCTGATGAATACAGGTTCATTAAAACAACTCAACGTGATACACATTACTTATTACATGATTTTCCTGACAATCCATGTCATAAAAACCTGTCAGCCATTGTCTTCTCAGTAACCAACATGTAGCATGTCTCCACCGTACACTCAAAAAACTGTCATGTTAAATGAACATAAAAAAATTATGGAAAGGATTTCCACATAATTAAATAGCTTTACTTGAACCAAAATTAATCATATTGATCTTACTTAATATACTTACGTTGAACCACCTCAATATACTTACGTTGACCCAAGTGAATATTAAGTTGGGTCAACTTGAATTTATTAAGTTGGGTCAACTTAATATACTCAAATTGACCCAACTTAATATTAAGGTTGGTCAATTTAAGTATATTAAGTTGACCCAACTTAATAAATTCAATTTAAATACTACAGTTGGATCCATCCATCTTCTTGACCGCTTCTTCCCTTTCGGGGTCGCGGGGTGCCGGAGCCTATCCCGGCTACTGAAGGGCGAAGGCGGGGTA
>NC_050526.1:14225238-14243968 GCF_002922805.2 Oryzias melastigma | reverse complement strand
TGGTTCAAGTAAAGCTATTTAATTATGTGGAAATCCTTTCCATAATTTTTTTATGTTCATTTAACATGACAGTTTTTTGAGTGTATCAAAGCACGCAGTCATTTTTGCTCTACTCAGTCATCAAAGTCACTGCAATTAAAACACAGACATAAAAATCTCGTATTTATTTACGTGAAAGTCTATTTTTAAAAAGCTATTTGGTTAAACAAAGCTTAATCTATTAGAGTGAAATTTTGCTAGAACATCAAAACAATTCAATAAAACACTAAATAAAAATAAATACAGATCCATTCATTTTGAATTTAAAATAATTGAATTATGAGCTCTAGTTCAGAGAAACATTTTGTTTTCGTCCTCAAATTTTTACTAAAATGTAGATGTCATATCAGCTGTAATTCATGTTTAATACTTTAAATCTTCAATCAAAAGTTTGTACTGTTGGAAAAAAAAATATGATCTCAACTAAAGCATGCATAATGAATATTGGTCATCATAGATAAACAGAAGTTTTACAGACATATTTATGTGAGTTTTCCTCCCACAGTGCTTAAACCTTTTAGGTCACATAAATGCTCCTAATGCTTTTGTTTTGAAAAGCTATCAAACGTGACTCTTTCCAAAAACTAAAAATTACATTTTTATCAAAAGAATTGAACAAAAATGACATTTTACGTTGAAAACAAGAAAAACATTGACACAAGTACATCTCCACCGGTGCCGTTTCCCGGGAGGGGGCTACTTATGACAGGAAGATTTGAAAAAGAATGAATGAAATAAAGTGAGGAGGAGGGCAGAAGTAAAGTGAGGCAATAAACAATCTTTGTTCATTTAAATCTAGCATCAAGCTTGTTCTGACTAATTCTGGTTCTTTTTTGCAGAAAGTGGACTAATCCAAAAAGCATTTTTGTATTTTCACACTGAGTGACTGACCTCAGAGGAACTCCTTTTCTATCTAAAAGCTGCTCTCGCCCTTTCACACAAATCCAAGTGAGGACAGATGCATGGAATCGGCCTGCATTTACACGGTGGCCTGTGTTATCCCCCCTCGTTACATCCAAACCCCCCTCCCTCATTAATCTTCCCACATCTCCTGGGAGGGAGTGAAAACTTTCCCTCTCCTCCCTCCTGCTGTTCGGCTGCTTGTTGCAGAGTTGGGTTTCCAGGAAGGACGGTGTAAAATGTCACGCCGCAGCTTCCGCTGGACGCTGACAGCAGCTCCCTGACTGGCAGCTCTTTAACGGGACAGGAAGTCCACAGGCCACCGCTGCAGGTCATGAACCGAGGAACTTTTCAAATAATGGAGCGCTTTCATTTCGGGCAGAAATATTCATTTCCAGTGATTGACAGAACCATTCCAGCAAAAAAAATTTATTATTCTTTATACGTGCTCTGAGATAAACTGGCATAAAGTTACATTTGTTTTTAATGCAACAGATTCTTTTTGAAAAGACAAGATATGCTTGTTTATTTGTTTGTTTGTCAGCCTTAATTCACTAAATTTTACTTTGAAACTGTCAGGCTTGGTGTCAGAAACTTACACACTTATAAATAAACTTAAAAAAAAAAAAATAACATGTTCTGGTGCCATTTTTGTGATAGAGAACTTATATAAAGACAATAATGCTCAAAACTGTATTTCTTAGTATTTTTTTTTTCAAATCATTGTAAATCAGGACCAGAAAAATAAATGCTCTTTGAAAATGAACTTTCATTTGAGGTAGAAAATACAAATCCCTTCTCCCAGCTCTCAGCAACGAAGAGGGGAAGAGGGGATGGGGTTGCTACACATCATCAGTCCTGCCCACAACTCAGAGAACATTTTCTAAACTCCTGCACCCCCGTGGAGACAATGTTCAACAAAACAACATAGGTTTTAAGATTTTGGCTAAATAAAACAGCATAATCATATTTAAAAGATCACTGGTAACATTTTTACAATACAGGACATTCCAAATTATTATGCAAATGATATTTTTCTATGATTGATGGATTCATTAAACTTGTGAGCTTTTTGGAGAGTTTCTGCTTAAATTTCTTTGCTGGATGTCAGAGCTGCTGTTTAACTGCAGCCTACACCGTGACGCGGTGGGACGTCAGATCCCACCGAGTCACGGTGAGAAGCGCTTTTCTTCAAGTTTACATTTAGATATATGTAATGACTTTATGGTGTAGCATGACCTTTTTAAAGTTAGGAAACCAATGTTGTTATGTATATTCAAGCGCTGGAAGCTTCACGCTAACGCTAGTGGACCAGCAATTACTGGTGACGTCATTGAACGAAAGGGACGTCCAAGATATAAAACACAATTTTTTCATAACTCTGTTTGGACCAAATGAAGGGGGAGGCGTAGGGAAGAATTTGAATTGAGCCTGAGACTTAATTTGGCCCTGAGAGGGGCAACCCTGGTGCTATCCTAGGCATGCTTACATTAAAAGTGGGATCATGTGGACCCCACAGGATAGCACACTGAACTTTCTTTTTTAAATATTTTTTTTATCTTCACTGACATAAAATCCTGTCCACCTTTGTCCACCTTTGTCATGGGAGGGATCACACATCAGTATAAGAGTGGGGTCATCTGGAGCCCATAAGAGAGCATGAGGGTTATTAGTACAACGATCACGCTAAAGTTTTTGAGAGTTATCCAAAGTTTTTATACTTTGTCCATGACATTCAACTATTTCATGTTTTTCAGCAGCAGATCCTTTTTCTTTCTCATATTGCTTAAAAATGTTGATCTGTTTAATACTGTTGAATTTCCCTTTTAGGTCGTTTTTCCTCACACGGAAAACTAATGATCACACGTTCCTGAGGCTGATGTCAGCAAACCAAACAAAGAGCCTAGACACAATACCATCCATGAGTTTGATCATCTTTTTGACTCTTAAACACAGTTTGAATAATAATTTGGAACGTACTGTAGATCAGACATGATCAGAATGAGTCATTTAATACATAGAAGGTAAATGACTAACTCTTACCCTAACCTTGATGTCAATGACAGTTAACTTCTGCCAGAATTATTATGTTGTTTATTTGCAGCTAAACTAAATGTCATCAAATTAATCCGCGTGACCTTTGACCTTCAGTTCCTTCATTTCTGCTGGAATGCTGGACTCACCTGTTTGAGACCTGCAGGTTGTTACGGGTGTGAGAGATTCTCCACCGTCTTATCATGCTGCAGCTCAGCCGGTGAGGCGCGTGCATGTGTGCGTGCACGTGTGTGCAGAGTAGAAAGTGCTGTAATGTAAACACTGCATGAGCCGTGGCTGCTGTCAGCCCCAGGCTGAGCCGACAGTCTGAGGGCTCCACTTTGATCTGACTATGAGATTAGCTCCAACATCTGTGTGTGTGTGAGATGATTTCTGGTCTTTTGTGTGTTGTGTAATTAGTGTGGCTGCATGCCTCTGTGGGTCAAAAGTGTCTCCTCGGTTTGATGTCGAGAGACTCTGGCAGCTGATAAAAATGGTTTCAGGAGACAGAACACTGCTCTACCTACCATTGAGTTAAACAACATCTATAACTGATTAACAGAATTTTTTTTTTTATTTGTTTGATTGAAAAGTAGGAGATATACTCAAAATATTTTAAAAAATGAATCAGAATCTAGATGTTTTTATTTGCAAAATCAATATCCATTAATTTTTCTACCCCACTATATCCCTTTCAGGGTTGGATGGCTGCCACCTGTCCTGGAGACCGTTGGGTGAAGCCGGCGTACACCATAGACAGGTCGCCAGTCAGTCGCAGAGCACACATTCATACATCGGGACACTTAACGTAATTAATATGATGCGTGTTTTTAGAGTGTTGAAGGAAGCCAGAGAAAACTCACGTATGCCTGGGGAAAACATCCAAACTCCACATGGAAAGGTCAGGATTTAAACCAGAGCCTTCTCACTATGAGGTGAAGGGGCTAACCACTGCACCACCATGCATCCCCAACATCAAAATATGAACTAGATAGTTGGCATTGTCTGCGATAGTTCTAGTGTAAATGCTGTGAGCTGAATTGTGGTTTCTGAAGATGCTAGAGCTGATACCTGAAAATGCTGAATCCGAAATCTTGCTAGAACATTAGCTAAATGCCAAATTAGCCCCAAAGAAGTCTAATTTTGCCAGAGCAGCTAGAGTAATGCTAAAACATTAGCTAAACTCCAAATTATCCTAAAAACCTGGAAATTTTTTTTTAATTTTGCCAAAACAGCTAGCCAAATGCTAAAATATTAGCTAGGGTGGCTGTGGTGCAGCAGTAGGGCGGTCAACTCCTCATCGGAAGATTGCGAGTTCGATTCCCGCCTCGTCGAAGTGTCCTTGGGCAAGACACTGAACCCCAAATTGCCTCTGATGGGACGCTGGCACCAGTGTTTGGTAGCGGAGCCACCATCAGTGTGTGAATCCTAAAAACCCAGTAGTTGCTGAACTATTTAAAGTTTGAATGGTGTTTCTAGCTGAAAATATGTGTATAAAGTTTTTTGATATACTGAGCAATTTCTCATTCATTTGCTATTGGGCATATTTTGCTCAATATTCCAAACACTATAAAGTTTATGACTGCCAAAAGTACAAGCAGTAATGTGCTGAATAAGCTAAACGTTTTGATACTAATATTGTTGAAATCGCTGAACGTGTGATTGAATACGTGCCAAAAAACGTATCGAAAGGATAATCTCTAGCATTCGCACAATTAGAAAATAGTGCAACCACAAGGGGGCATGGTCCAGTGCTTTTATGTACTGGTTCCAAGTCCAAGTAACTGCAGAGAGTTGTGTTGGGCAGAGCGTCCCACCTGTCACATTCCCAGCATTCTTTCTCTTTAGACTTCCATGTTGGTCTCATCTGATCACGTGACATTCTCCCAATCCTCCGGATCATTCATGTGGTCTCTGGAGAACAAGATAGGTCTGGACATGTGCTGGTCAGTCTTTGACGAGTTCATCTGTATAGTTCTGCACCTTTTCCTCACGGTTCTTAAGATCATTTGAGATCTTTCATGGAGCTCCAGGTGGAAGGAGATCGTCAGTGATCTTGTATTTCTTATACTTTCTAATAAAGAATCCAAGAGTTGATCTCTTCTCGTTAAGCTGCATGCTTATTGTAGATTGGTTCATTCGAGTCTTGTTCAGGTGAACAGTCTTGTCCCTGGTGTCCTTCGACAGCTCTTTGGTCATGGTGGAGAGGCTGCAGCGACTGTATTTTATAAAGATAAAAGATTACACAGGTGATATTAATACAGATAACAGGAGGATAGTAGAGTTCTTTAAAGCAACAAAAACAGAATTCCAAATACTTATTATCTGCACAATCATACAAATAAATTCTTTACAAATCACAATTTTCTGCATTCTTTGTTTCCATTGTGTCTATCACAATTTCCTGCCTTTCTCCTCATGTTATGAGCTCGTTTGTTTTTTGTTTTTAATCATCACCGCTGCTTCTGTTAGCTTATTGTCCTTTCATATTTGAGCCCATACCCCCTCCCCCTTCGCCTCACAGCTGATTTTATGGATCACATTTGCTCCACCAATAGGAAGCTCCGATGGTTGTCATTTCTGACCAGATTCAGGGCATTGGCCCCTAGAGGACTGGATTTAAACGTCCCTCGGTTTAGAGCAATTTAGCACAAACAATCACGTTTGGGGCCGATAGACAAAAGCTGACATGTCTTTCGACATCCATTCTTCCATGACAGCCGGTTGGAGAGAGGGTCCGTGCCCCCTCAAGAGGTCAAAACAGCAAACAGTTGGAGCTGCTAACTGATTTGTTTTTTGTGTGTCATGACACTGATTGTCCTTAAAAAAAAGATACATTTTGAAGATGTTTGAGTGGATGTAGGATCAATTTTGACATAATTGAAGAGACAACAATTTCTTAGTTTAACCCATTAACCCTTTAACACCTGAGGCGTCGCCGGTGATGCTTAAACACAAAATCTTTAACATACTGTAATTTTTTAATTGTTAACACAATCAATGTGATTCCAGTAGATTGTGGAGGAGAGAAGCGGCTCACACAGTGAGTCACATAAACACTGGGTTAAAAACCAATAAAAGTTGTATTCTTTAATTTTTTTCCAATGGAACGAAGAGGTTTAAATATCACTTTGACAATCATACTAAGACAGCAAATAAAACTTTGCTCGAAGTGTGCAGCAATTTTAAAGGTGTTAAACTGTGAAAAGATTACCTTAAATTACCATCACTTTTCTAATATTATGTTGTGGGAAAAATTAACTGATTTTCTTGCTGTGTTTAAATAAACAAACTCTAGAAAACAGCCCTTTTATGTCGATGTTGCTGTAAGTTTGTCATGCTTTCCTCCGCTTACAACCTGATGGTTTCCATAAAACCCCTGAATATCTGATCTGGGCTTCAGGATCAGCTTAACTTATCAGCTCGATCAGCCCAGAGGCCTGAACACACAAACACACCTCCAGTGACAAACCTGTCGCACGCCAGCGGCCGCACTTTTACGTCAAACTGTGGCTCAATCCAATCGAACAAAGCAGACATCTTTCAGACTGGCCTCCTGATGCAAATCCGGACTTCAGTCCTCTTTCAGTCGGAGTGAGAATCAATCGGATTTGGTCCCGTCTCCCACGAGTGTGTGAGGCTGAAACCAGAGCTGAGATCTGGAAGACAAAAGGAGGACGGTCTCCTTTACATAATCTTTTAAAAGCTCAGGACTGGGATTAGAGGAAGGACCCTCCGTGGCTGAGCACATCCCTGCTGTGTGAGGGGACGGAAGGTCAGCAAACGCATCTCGGGAGGTTTGGGTGAACAGATTAAGCAAAGATCTTACTTGTTTTTGCTGAAAAAAAAAGTTTTAGTCCCTTGATTTTTGCTTCATCAAAACATCTGAATCCTTCAGTCACAGTCAAACCTTTGATAATTGCATTTTGTTAAACAAGCACTAAATGAAGTTGAAATGTCCCGATGGACCTGAACCATCTCATCAAGAGCAGGAAAAATGTGCACACGTAGGAGTCACACAGGCGTAGAACATTCAAAAGCTGTAATTACTATAAACATGTACATTCTGAAGAAAGGAAACATTCCTCTGCTGATGGGGTTGAAGCCTGAATACTGCAGAAGACAGTTTCACTTTTCACAAAGAGAATCACAAAGTGCTCAAAAACACAGGTCAAAAGGGACATCAAAACTGGAAAAAACAAAACGTAAAACATATGGTTATAATTAACATAAAAATACAAAACTTCCTCAAATTTAGCTAAAAAGTTTACAGAAAAAAAGGTGTTTTGTAAAGCATCACCTGAGTTAATAGAACTTGGACAAAGAAGAAGAGCATCCCCGATTTTGGAAACCATCACTTGGAACGCACAATCTTCTTTAGTGTTTGAGGAACAACATTGATCGGAGGATTTAGGGGAATAAAATGGTTCATGGAATCTAAGAAGCTAAAATAAAATAATGTGGAGCTCTAACAGTAAAAAGACCATTTTAGTAATCCATGTGAGAAGAAACAAAAGCATGAATGATAAAGATGTTAATATTTTATTCTGGACAAACGCTTTAAAAGGAAAAATAGGACAAGATAATGAAAAAATACTAGAAATTTCCGAAAGGGAGAGGGGGAAAAAGCCTTATGAATTCTCACCTCATGTCATGGACCAAATTTACTACCTCACCTACCCTTATCTGTTCTCTAATAATCAATTCAAGTTCTATCTTGGACTCCAGACCTCAACTTGGAGATGTTCTTCCTCTGGAGAAACTGTGGTCAATATTTTAGGATGGTAACATTGCTGAGTCAAACATATTGAGGTTTCGAAGGCTGGACTGGACAAGAGAACCAATGTGGTCAGAGATCTTCACGATCCATGATTGTTGTCAGTTTATATATCTCAGAATATTTAATTGAGAACAGTTGGATGTCATCAGCATAGAGTTAAAACTACATGTGCGAACTGAATTAAAGAAGTGGATTAGGCCCTCCATCTTCAGAACCCGCTGAATCTCTTTTGGGGTTGCTGGAGCCTATCCCAGCACAGGCAAGACGGGGTACACCCTGAACAGGTCGACAGTCTATCGCAGAGTCACACACACTCACATTATGGCAATTCAGAGACACCAGTTAACCAATGAAGCATGTTTTTGGACTGTGGGAGGAAACCTACCCATGTGCCAGGAGGACATGCAAACACAGAAAGGATTTGAACCAGCACCTTTTTACTGCCCCCATGGTAGATTAACTGTTTAAGAAAAAAATAAACAAAAAAATGACGTTCTGGCAGGGAAATAGGAAGAAAACCAATGTAAAACAGAACCAGAAAATCCAAATTAGATCTCATCATAACCATGATCAAGAGTATCAACTGTTGAGAAAAGGTCCAATAAAACCATCATCATCATCATCGTACTGTCATTGGAGACTCTTAGTTTTCAATCATTTCTTTGGATTTTAGTTTGAAATGTATCAAGATTCTGTATCTCTATCCTCATAATAAACTGCTTTGTAACGACTGTTTCTAAACTTTTTTAAATAAAAAAAGTTTGGAGATGAGTAAATTTTAAGGATGAGATAGGTCTAAGTTTGGCTTTGGAGAACGGCTCTAACATGCATGAGTGAAGATGCAGAGGAGCACAGCATATGACACATGTATCAGCTTCACAACAAACGGGCTGATCTCATAAAAAAACTGTTAGTAGGAAGAACTTAACGAGAAACTATGATGAGGGGAAGGAGAAGAAGGTTTTAATCTCTTTGGAGAAATTCTGAATAGAGAAATTCTGAATAGTCACTGAATTAAAACATAACCTAATATTTGATGAAGAAACATTGCTAGTTAAGTGAAAGATGAAGCTGCAGAAGATCTGTTCTATATTTATTTTTATCAGAATTATTTATTTATTTATTTCTTAAAATATATTTTAGAATGCACTGAAATGTAAAAGTCCCCTGCTTAAGGTCTACACAGCAGCGCAAGATAGGATGAAAGTAGCCAAACAATGTGATTAATTACTTTAGCTGAAAATCGCAATACAGCAACATCATAATGCAATTAAAAATAGTATAAGATTTTAGAGGGAAATAATCTTTTATCTGAAAAAATCTTGCAATGCTGATAAAAGCAAAACTAGAAAAATGTAATAAGAAATATTGTGATGTTGTAAATGTGATATACATTTTTTAAAAAGAATGCAAGCAATCTGCATGTGCTAAGCAACAGCAAAACTTAAAAAATGACCTAATTATCGTGGGAATCAATTATATTTATGCAATTTAGTAAGAAAAACTTCACAACAGAAACTCACTCTGCTAAATATAATCTAAAAAAAAAAGCAGAAAATGTTAAAGTAGCCAACAAGTGTGCGACGGTTTGGAAACAAATAAAGACTTGGCAAACGGAAAAAAAAAAACACTTTGGTAAAATTTTAAACAACATACTAACTAAGCAAGAAAAAAAAAGAAAAGAAAAACAATGAAAAACCTTAATGTTATTTTTAAAATGCTAAATTAAAAAAATGCTCTCATCAGCATCAGGTTTAGCAAATTGGGATGAAACAAAAAAATGAAAAAGAAAAAAAACTGTTCTCTTTATTTTAAAGAAGAAAATGAGGCACAAAAATTACTGCTCAATTGATAACTATACAATTCTTACAAAAAAAAACTCTATTCAAAATATATATTTTTTTAATTGAGCTTGATGTTTTTTTGTTTTTTTTTTTTTGTTTGTTTTTTTTTTTTGCAGGGCGTCAGAAAATCATAATTGTATTATTTTTCTGCAAAAACATGCAAACGATGTGGATTCACCAAACCTAAAAGCGGGATAAATGTGTTTTTATTTTTGCTTCAAAATGATATTCCGGTAAACATTACTTTTCTCAATTTTACTTTATTTTATTTTTTTTGGAGTTTGTCCAAAAATGTGTCAACTAAAGAAGTCAACTGGATCTTCTTTTTCACGTATTAGCCCGCGAAAAAGAATGAAAACATGAATTCACTCTCTGAGATATTTGGTTTCAACAGTAATTTTCTGAGCTGCCGCGTGCCAGCTGGTGTGAGAGCGCGCGCGCGCTGCTGAAACGTGACTTTCGGGGATTTCCGGCATATTTCTTTAATAATTTATTTCAAACAATAACACGAAGAAAACACGAAGAAGAGGGTTTTTTTATACTAAAAAAAACAGTTTTCGTTTTTAAAGTAATTTTGTGTTTTCCTTTGGTCACGCGGCATCGTCGGTGTGATTGATGTGATCTGATCGATCTGGATCTGGTTTAAAATGGCTTTACATTTAGTAAATTCAGATTAAAAGTGCATAATATTTAATTTTATTTGACTTTTTATTAAATATATTGTTTTAATAATGACTAAGGATGTTGCAAATTAAGAAAAATAGATGAAAACATATGAAGGCTGAAAAAATAAATAAATAAAAACATTTGTTGCCGGCCATAATTTATAACAAATTCAAACTTTCTCACATCAATGGTCCAGATTTTAATAACCCCCAAAAATACCATTTAAATTCGAAGGTCATTTCTGCTTATTTATTTATTTTTACGGACTAATTATGTTTTTAAACTGAAAAAATGAAGAAGCATTTAGTTTTAAGGTGGCTTCCTGTGACACAAATATAGCCTATTAAAATGTATAAATATACTTATTTTTAATTATATAATGAAAATATTTAAATAAGAAAATATGTTATTTTATAAGTCTATTTTAAAATAAACTAATAAAAATATCAAAATTAAAACAATAAAACTTTGAATAACAAAATAATAAGCACAACTGTTCATTCACTTGTTAAATAAACACAGTTATTTTTAAGTAAATTAATAAATGAATAGGCTACATTTTTGGTGAATGAGGGTTTTTGGCGTGCGTTTGAGCACACAAGGATCGGGTTTACATTTAAATTACACATATAATATTTAAAATAGGCTATACATGAAAAGTTTAACAAAATGTGGGTAATGCTTTTGTTTGCATGCAGATTTTTTTCCTTTTTTTTTTTGGCGGAGAGGGGGTCGGAGTGTAGAAAGAAAAGCTCATTTATCAGGTGGTGCCCCCACCCGCGTCCCTTCCGGATACGCACCGCCGGGATGCGGTCAGACTCTGTGGAGACCACCACCTGAGGATCTGCTGCATCCACCCCTGCGATCCGCTCTGCTCTGCGCGCGCACACGCCCCGCGCGCGCCCCTCCCTGCTCAGATCTCTAAACTTCTTTTTTTTTTAATCCTCACGCCGCTCTGTGAGCTTTAACATATTCAGACGTCACTGAAGGTGGATGACGCCGCAGCCGTTTCTATAAAACCCCAGCAGGCCGCGCTCTCCGCAGGAGTAGGATCACCGGTTCGGAGGAGGACGGAGAGCAGCTCTCCCAAAGAAAAACAAAAAAACAGAACCGGATTTTGGACCCGCAGAGGTGAGCCCAATCAAAAACAGATTTCTTTGCAGCTTTTGCGCAGTTTGTCTTCTTTCATCTTTAGGTTGATTTAGAAACAGTTTATGACCGCGGGTTTATGAAGCGCGCGCCGCCCGGGGGGCGCACTGAGCCCCTGAACTGTAAAGGCGCAGAACCTGATAGACAAGCCCGCGCAGGCAGACCCGTAAAAGTGTTTGGAATAGCTGACAGCTTCTCCTCACTTTGGAGCGCATGCAGGACACTGGAATGAGGGGAGTTTCCTCGCGCGCATCACCGGTTCTCGTTTTACGCGCAGAAACTCCTCTCACTCAGAGTCCAGTGCGCGCGCACCACCTGAGACAGAGTCTATTTTGATCTGTTTAGTGGGAAAAGAGGAAAAAAGGCGAGGAAAGGAGCTGAAACAGTTCACCTTTGTTCCGGCAGATTTTCAAGGAAAGGAGGAGACTCGCGCGCAAAGACGCAGGTGGATGCTGGGAAGAGAAGCTGCAGGATGTTTCAGTTCGGGGTACTGTCGGCTCTGGCCACTGCGCTCACATCCGTACTGTCCGCGCTGCTGCTGCTGGCGCTCACCCGCCAGCTGTGGAGCCTCCGCTGGAGCCTGACGCGGGACAAGGAGAGCAGCCTGCCGCTGCCCAGGGGCTCCATGGGCTGGCCGCTGGTGGGGGAGACCTTCCACTGGCTGTTCCAGGTAAGTTCAGCTGGGTCCTCCTCTGAGCTTGATCCACCTGGGCTACATTTCATTGGAAGGAGGTTTTTAGAGCTGTGTTTTCTGGTCCAAAAACAGAAGTGCGTTTGCGCGACGTGCGCAGACCTGGATTTTCATATTAATAGAGAGAGAGGAAAAGGAACTCACAGAATTACACTTTTTTTGCCTTTAAAACATATTAATTTCCCTTTGGAAATGAATCATTTGCTTCCAGAATGCATCAGTATTTTTTAATGTAATATTTACTTAGAGATAAATACAACAATGATTTTCTTAAAAGTTTCCACCAACTTCTGATGTTTCTAAGGAAGCCGTTTGTGTTCAAACCCCCAAATGATCTGCCTGAAACGAGTGGAAAGCCTAAATTACGAAGGAAAAAAATATCTCGAAATGCAGATTTTTTTATTTTTTTTTCCAAATCAGTCTGTTGTCAATAATCAAACTGGCTCTCCATAAATAGATTAAAAACATAAAAAAATACATCTGAAGCCACACAAAGATCTAGATTTTACAGACTTTTCTTGGGATTGAGGCTGATCTGGCACACAGATAATGGGTCAAAATGACATTTCTGTTAAAAATTCTGAACAATAAAAGCAGCATTTTTTACAGCATCCAAGATTCTGTTTAAAAATGCAGAAGATTTCTTTGAACCGCCTGAGTTATGGGATATTCCTTGTGTTAAAAGATCAGTAACATATTTTTAATTATTATTATTAAAATTCTAAACAAAAAAGCTGAGAAAACCTTTTTTATTTAATTTAGAAAATTATATTTGTAATATTTGAAATAATTGCTAGGATTCAGAAGCTGGTCAGTTTTTTTATTTCACAGATGCTAATTTGACAAATTTCAGAGTCCAGTCTTTCGTCCTCGTGTCTGTTCATTGTCGCTCTCTTATTTTCTGCATGACTGATGTCAGAGCTTTGTTGTCCTGCCTGCCTGCCAGTGCTTCATCCTCTATGTTTATCTCCATCCACTCTTTCTTCTTAACCCTTGTGCTCTCTTATGGGGTCCAGATGACCCCACCCCTGTATTGATGTGTGATCCCTCCCATGACAAAGGTGGACAGGATTTTATGTCTGCCACAGACACCAGTGAAAATTTAAAAAAATCCTTGTAAATAAAAGTTCAGCATGCTGTCTTGTTGGGTCCAGATGACCCCACTTTTAGTGTAAGCATGCCTAAGATAGAACAAGGGTTACACATCTTAGTTTTCAGCAAACAGCCCCACAGCATGATGCTGCCCCCACCATGCCTTTTACAGTCAAGACTTTTTTCAGGCGATTATTTGTCAAAATGTTCTGTATGAACTATTTTTATGTTGGAGTTTTGATTAAAATTTTAATACATTTCAACATTTTGTCAATCAAATGAGAATCCTTTGTCTAAAAAAAAAAAAAATACCTAATTAAATGTATAAATGTTTGACGTAATAACTTTTTAAAAACTGTAATTAATTGTTTTTTTTTCCCATAAATCAACCTTTGCTGCTCTTTGAAATTCGCACACTTCATTCAAACTTCTTTGTTGTTCCTCAGGGGTCAAACTTCCACATCTCACGCAGAGAACGCCATGGCAACGTGTTCAAAACCCACCTCCTGGGGAAGCCCCTGATCCGGGTCACGGGTGCGGAAAACATACGGAAAATCCTGCTGGGCGAGCACAACTTGGTGTGCACACAGTGGCCTCAGAGCACGCGCATCATCCTGGGGCCCAACACCCTGGTCAACTCCATTGGAGACCTCCACAAGAGGAAGAGGAAGGTAGGGAGGAAGGTGGAGCTGTGGCTTTAATCCTGCAGGCCTCGACTGCCACGTGCATCCCAATAACTTTTTATGACGCCTATGTCTCTGCTTTCTTTTAAGGTTCTGGCCAAAGTCTTTAGCCGCGGGGCTCTGGAGTCCTACCTGCCCCGGCTGCAGGACACTATCAAGTCTGAAATCGCTAAGTGGTGCTCGGAGCCAGGCTCCATTGATGTGTACAGCGCCGCCAAGTCCCTGACGTTCCGCATTGCGGTGGCGGTGCTGCTGGGTCTGCAGCTGGAGGAGGAGCGTATTGTGTACTTAGCTAAAATCTTCGAGCAGCTCATGAACAACCTCTTCTCGCTGCCCATCGACGCCCCGTGCAGCGGGCTCCGCAAGGTGAGTGACCCGACTGTGACCTTTGGTGTCAAATACCAACTTGGGAGCACCGTTCACGGAGAACCATCTCTACTCAGGGAATCAAGGCCAGAGAGATCCTGCACGCCAACATGGAGAAGATCATCGAGGAGAAAATGCAGCGGCAGCCGACGGAGGAGGAACACCAAGACTTCTTCGACTTCATGATGTCCAGTGCCAAGGAGCAAGATCACGAGCTCAGCATCCAGGAGCTCAAGGTACCACAATCACAGTATGAGTGCACGAGGTCAGAAGATCCTCTTCAGATTTGCTTCAAGAAACTGATAAAGGTTGCAAAAAACGACTTAAAATATAAAGTTCTCTCATGCATCCTGCATTTGCTGCACCTTTGAAGTTATGCTACAGTCTGGATCTTCAAAACTTTAAACATTTTGCTGTAAATTAAAACATTCCACAAAGAAATACTCATTATTTCAATCAGCAATAAGTTTCAATTCATGTTCATTTCTCCTTGATAGGAAACAGCAGTGGAGCTCATCTTCGCTGCTCACTCCACCACAGCCAGCGCCTCCACCTCTCTGATCCTGCAGCTTCTTCGTCACCCAGAGGTGGTGGAGAAGGCAGGAGCGGAGCTGGAGGCGGAGGGGCTCGGCTTTGACTCCAGCCAGAGCCCGACGCCGCTGGGTGTGATGGCGGACACAGAGCAGGATCCTACCGAGACAACCTGCCTGCTGGACGATGGATTCCCACCACCTCAGTCTCACATCCCGCATCTGAGTTTGGAGAAGCTGAGTCGGCTGCGCTACATCGACTGCGTCATCAAGGAGGTGCTGCGCTTCCTGCCGCCCGTGTCCGGCGGCTACCGCACCGCCCTGAAGACATTCGAGCTTGATGTGAGTCAAAAAACGCTGGTTCATGTTGTTGACAAAGAACATTTTAAATGTTTCAAACAGTAACACCTTTCTGAAATTCCCTTTTATATATAACTTTTTATTTCCCAATGTAAGAAACATTTGTAAGAGCATGCATTTTTAATGTAAAGTTCTACAAACAAGTACTGAAATCTAAACAACAAACATACAACTTTGATAAAACAACAAAAAGTCTCACAAAAACAATTTAATTACAGTTGTATTGAAGACTATCAGAAAACGTTACAAAAACATCCTCACAGAAATGACTCATTCTGACTTGTTCCCATTGGTATGGGATATGGCATGTGTAAATTGTGGGGGGTTTGCTGTAGGGACCCCTGGAGGGAGAAGCCAGAGGAAAAAACAATAATCCCTCCCACCTCGCTACTAATGGCACTTCAGGCCTATTTTTAAAATTGTTTTTAATGAAACCGCATGTAAACCGCTGGGTAGCTCCAGTAATGTTAGGTTGAAGGTGTGGGGGGCTGTAAGCTAGAGGGAGAGTGTGTAAACAAAGAGCTTTCATTAACGGGGAGGGGAAGGGGGGTGGGGTAGCTCCATGCTAACAGTCCCGCCCACAACTCAGAGGCAAATTTCTAATTACCGTATTTTCCGGAGTATAAGTCTTCCATCCATCCATCCATCTTCTTGACCGCTTCTTCCCTTTCGGGGTCGCGGGGCGCCGGAGCCTATCCCGGCTACTGAAGGGCGAAGGCGGGGTACACCCTGGACAGGTCGCCAGTCTGTCGCAGGGCCTCAATCACACACACATTCACTCTCACATTCACACCTAGGGGCAATTTAGAGTCACCAATGAACCTATGAAGCATGTTTTTGGACGGTGGGAGGAAGCCGGAGTCCCCGGTGAAAACCCACGCATGCACGGAGAGAACATGCAAACTCCACACAGAAAGGTCCCAGCCGGGATTCGAACCGGGGCCTTCTCGCTGTGAGGCGAGAGCGCTAACCACTTGCGCCACCGTGCAGCCCGAGTATAAGTCTTAAGAGCAAAAAATGTCTAATCAAGAAGAAGAAAATATGTGAGTCTCTCTGGAGTATAAGTTGCATCTTGGGGAGAAAAGTCCGCCAATACCAGCAAAAAAAAAAAAAAAAAAGAATGAATAAAGAAATACAAGAATACAAATCTTTTGATCTGTATAAGAAAAATATCAAAGTTTAAGAATAAAAACAATCAGATTCTTGTCCACGTTTGTTTTGGACGACACTTCTTCTGATGGCAGTAGCAAATACTTATACTCAGATGCAGCGCCCTCTAGTTGTTGTTAGAGGAAACAACCGCTAAAAGAAAACCATATTTACTGGGAAAATCACAAATATATGAGCCTGTTTATGTCCAAATAGAAAAAATAACACACAAATAAGTCACTCCTGAGTATAAGTCACACCCCTGGCTAAACTATGAAAAAAAATGGGACATATACTGTGGAAAATACAGTAACTTCTGCCGCTCTGCAGAAACTATGTCTAAGAAAACGACATTTTAAAAATGATTTTGGCTAAAAACTGTATTATTATAATTCAAAGACCCCTGGGACACTTAAATAACAGACCAAAAGATGACTGGAGTGGGTCTTTTTGTGGCCAATCTCCTCTCAGGTTCACTTTTGACATTTCGGAGTGAGAATCCTTCAAGATCAGGGATGTCAAACTCAATCACACCTTAGGTCGCGGGCTGAACAAGATAAACATTTATTGAACACTAAAAACCTATAAACTTTAAAGGATAAGATATAATTACCCGACGGGCCGGATCCGGCCCCTGGCCTTGACTTTGATACATGTATTCTAGATTCAATATAGATCCGGTTAAAAAAAAAACAAAAAACTTACATTTGGCTTGACAATTGAGGGGATTAATAACAATATGTTTGTACAACTTACATTAATCACGTTTTTGACTGATTAGGTTGTTGTGTGACTCCCCATGCCCTTTCCTCACAATGCCCATGCAGAAATCCACTGATGCACGCATGTCTGACATTTCCCTCTTTGGATAAGTGATGAATGTTTACCAAAAATGAAAAGTTAAAGTCTCATGGCGCTTTGGGAAAGGAAATTGTTTTCTTTTGCTCTGGTTTACCACTTAAAAGTTACAAGAACCTCAAAGCACATTTACGTGACGCTAAAGAAATAAGAGGTTTTTTTTATATAAGTAAAAAATAAATAAATAGAAAATAAATTACAGTAAATTTAAAACTTTACCTTTATCCTTTTACTCTTCGGTGCAAAACAAGTCCACACCTTACTACCAAACTTGAAACAAATCACCAAATGTCGCAGTTCCTCAAATGACCACTAGTACCAGGTAACAAAAGGGAGCAATTTCTGAATGATCTCCATGTTAAAAGTCTTAATTTATACTTAAAAGAAGCTTCAATAAGCTCTGGCTTTAAACATATTTTCATTGTGAAATTTTCTATGTATACTGTATGCATGAAAATGGATAGATTGGTATGTCAATGGACCAATTAGTGGATTCAACAAAACATTTATTTATTTATTTATTTATTTATTTATTTATTTATTTTATCCTGCCTGATTGGCCGTTAACAGATTTGTGTTGGGGTGGATGGACTAAACTGCAGTCATCATCACAAACCAAATTTAGACTTCATTTTCAGTTTATCATTAAATTCAGGCAGATTCAAAGCTGCTTGACTGGGTTCATACAATTGAATAAAGCTGTAATATAAGATCATTAAAATTGAAACTTAAAATTTCCATGGGAAAAAGTCAAAACAAAACTTGCTGCCATGAGAGTCTCTACCTGTAGGTGGCGCAGTTTGGTTCAGCTCTGTTCTGTCTGTGGGCCAGCCTGGAGGCTTTACTAACATTAATGCAACACAAGTGAATGTGAATGATCTTCATCATCACAGCCGGCTGACTCAGCAGGTCAAAGACGTTCTCATGAAGGATTAGCGAGGTGTCTGCTGGGAACCTGACCCCTCCCTGCTCTCTCAAAAGCCCCTTTTGCCCTCATCCTGCCCCCAATCTTCTGCCTTAATTGGAAAAGAACGAGCAAAGTTTAAAGTGACCTTCAACAATCCCTCATTGATTCCACCTTTTTCTCACGTTATAAAGGCCCAACAGTGGAGAAATAATGGTGGTTCTGAAGGTTGCTTTATGCCTGTTCATTCAATTAAACCTCAGTAAAACCTGAACAAGGACATTCCAGGTTTGCACCAATAATTGGAAAAACGCCACAAAGATGTTAGGATTAACAGAGCAGGGAAATACATAGAAAATCATAGAGGGAGTTTTCTAATAAAATAAATAGGAAATGTAAACAAATTTGTGTAGAACCTTAAGGTGCTTTTGTTTAAAAAAAAAAAACAAAAAAAAACAGGCGTTAAATTTTGACTCAAAAACTGGTTCTTTTCCCCTAATTTAAAAAAAAGGACGTAACAAAAAAGACAAATTTAATAAAAAAATAAATAAATAGAATGTATATTTAGAAAATCCTACACAGAAATACATAAATGTGAAAATGTGTAGAATATTTAGAAATAATGTAATTTTACATATTGATTATTGGATTCATTATGTTTAGCATTAGATTACAAATAACTAAA
>NC_050526.1:14213348-14225061 GCF_002922805.2 Oryzias melastigma | reverse complement strand
GGATGGCAGAACTTTGCATAACAGCTTAAACTCTAAAGATAAGAAACAGGAGAATCAACCAAAAGGTGGTAGAAAACAACCAACCGCTCGAAAAGTAACACAAGTTTTTTGTTTATTATATTCTATGATATCTATTATTATCTTTGTTATAGCTATATTTTTAATTGCTTGAAAATGGTTATTTTTCTTTTTTTAACTTTTTCAGAAATACTTTTTTAAACGTGCACTTTTAAGCTAGCTTAGCGTTTCAAATATGTAGCTGTTTACTTCCGTTTTGTCCTCTTATTAGCTTTCCTGATGTAATTTAGTAAATATTTCCATATTTGGTCCTTCAGGTTTTATGAACTGTTTTCTAGGATTTTTAGCTCCAGTGTTGACATTTAACTACTGCACCTTTTCAAATGTTTACACAAGTGACGATCTCCACTGGATTTTGAAGCAGAGAAAAGCAGCTTTTCGCTGAAATTCAACACTACAGTGGTGAAGTGTTCACTTGTCAACATAAACCAGAATAACCAGAGAAAAGTAGATTTAAGACAGTGTTTGTAATTATTGCATTTTTTTTTTTTATATCTCACAGGGTTACCAGATTCCCAAAGGCTGGAGTGTGATGTACAGCATCCGGGACACTCATGAGACAGCGCCAGTTTTCCAGAGCCCAGAATTGTTTGATCCGGATCGCTTTGGCCCAGAGCGGGAGGAGAACCGGGCGTCTCGCTTCAGCTACGTGCCGTTCGGTGGCGGCGTGCGGAGCTGCATCGGGAAGGAACTGGCACAGATCATTCTAAAAACTCTGGCGGTGGAGCTGATTGGAACCTGCAAATGGACCCTAGCCACACAAAACTTTCCCAAGATGCAGACGGTGCCGATAGTGCATCCTGTCAACGGGCTGCACGTACACTTTTCGTACAAAAACATGCTTTAGGTTCTTGCAGACTTGAACTTTAAAAAATAAAAAGTGAAGCAGCTCATCCAGGAGACAGTGAGAGCTGTTCTTATTCTGGAAACACTCTGTAAACAAAGACCTCCTGATGGTTCGGTTCATCTACAAGAACAGGGTTCACTTCGCGGGCCTGTCAATGCTCGTTCAACAGTTTAAGTGTGGTGGGATTGTGCTGAACGACTGTTCTCTGAGCCAGCTCTGTCTTCAAATATGTTCTAAGTTATTAACGTGTTTAGATGGAAAGTCGAGCTGGTTTTGAAGGTAGGACTTTGTCCAAAGCGAGGTAGAAGCTGGAGAGACAGCAAGAAGGTTCTGTTCAGGGATAGTCTTCAGACCGGGCTGCTTTTTAACCCATTGCTCTCTGTGAATCTCCTTTATGTTAGTGGGGACAAAGGTACAAAAATATCACAAATTTGATCCAACTTGTGTCATCAGTTGTGTCTCAGTGTTTGTAGCAGCAGCGTTTGCTAGACAGGATATTTACAGTCAGGAGACAGACTTTTACAGAATTGAAACCACATCTGGGTTTTCCTGGTCTTCCCTTTTAAACACACCTGGACTTGCCTCCACAGAAACATCACAGAGACGCTCTGAGACGGAAGAGACTCAAAATGAAATCTTGCACCAAGGACCTGAACTTATGGGTCAAGCTTCTGCAGCTCAGCTGTTTTTCTGAGGTCCATCTTTCACAATGTTCTCCCTTTATCTGCATGAATGTTACATAGCTCTGTGTATCAAATGAAGTAGCAAATACGAATAAGCTGTATTTAAATGCAAATGCAAAACATGTTGTATTTTAACAGTTTTAGAGACACTAACTTGTAATGTAAAGGATCGTATACGGAAACCTGTTTCTCTGCTAGAACTTAGAAATTCTTGACTGTTTAGAGCAGCGCATACTGAGAGTAAAGTTTAATAAATATTGTTATAAGTGGGGGAATTTTAGGACAGTTTCTATGCTGGTCTTTAACCTAACAGATGCGCTGTGAAGTCTAATGGGAAGATGGATTTATGGAAGGAGATAGCACTTTTTTTGCTTTATGGAGTCTGTACATATTTGTCATGTCTCTTCAGATGTAGCTGCTGTACACATGGTGGAAAGAGTAAACAAACAGTAAACAAGTGTTGTGATTTGAGTTATACTGAGCTCTTTGTTCAAAAGTAAGTTTCAATGCCTCCACTTCTTTATGTGTAAAAATCTCTCCTTTCATCCAGATGCTTTTCTCTTCTGAAGGTTAATTTCTTTGAAGCCATTTTAGTTCACCAGTTCACAGCTGAGGTTGTCTTAACTATACTAAACTGTACTAAAAGCTAAAAACCATCAAACTGAGCTTCAATTATTCTGATCTCTATGATCCAGTTCCTTTTAAAAGTCCTGATCATTGTTTCAGTCCAGATAAATCCAAAACGGCAACAATGTCGTATTTGTATTTAGACTCATCGGCCACTTTATGAGGCACACCTGCCCAATTGCTCGTTAATGCAAATGTCTAATCAGTCAATCACACGGCAGCAACTCAATACATTTAGACATGTAGACACGATCAAGATGACCAGCTGCAGTTCAAACTGAGCATCAGAATGAGGAAGAAAGGCGACTGAAGTGACTTTAAAACATGGTTGTTGTTGCCAGGCGTGCTGGTCTGAGTATTTCAGAAACTGCTGATCTACTAGGATTTTAGAGAATGGTCAGAAAAAGAGAAAATGTCCACTGAGGGGCTGTTCTGTTGGTGGGTTAGGGTTGGGTTAAAAGGTGTAAATATCCCCCCTTATGTGCCATTGAAAGTATGCTTCACCGCTGCAAAATTACAAATTACAAACAAATTAGGTAGCAAGGCGGCAACAAGAGGACATCAACTGACAACAAAGCAGTGCGAGCACTTCTAGTTGCAATAAATGTTAACTGTTGTGAGTTCTGTGATGGTTGAAGACTTCTGATGTCTGCAATCGACAGAATGGATTATTACAAGAGAATCAAATCACTGGTGCCAAGTTATCATTAAGCTTGTGGAGTCTGACAGCAACAAGGTAGAGACACAAGATTATGATAAAATGAGCAAATAAACAACAACTTTTAACCTGCTTACAGTCTAAATTAATATTGGATCATGGAGGTGTAAGAGAGCAGCCACAAACTAACAGTTTGTTAACTTGTAAAATGGAACAAATCAATTTCCATGCTCTAATACTGCGCATATTCAAATAGTTCTTGACTTGAGAACAATTCCACATCAGGACCAACAAAGAGGACAGTGAGATCAACACAGAGGCCATCTCTTGGCCACTTGGCATTTCCAGCCCCCACCTGACCGCCCTCATTGACAGACTGAGAACAGGGTGAAGCTCTGTGGCAGAAAATTAATGGGACACACACAGCCTGGCCTATTTCTGTCCGCTGCAGGGCATCGCAGCGCTGCCAAGGTCGTTATCTGATGGACGCTGAGTCGCTGTGAACTTGGAGACGTTTTGAACCAGAGTTCACTCTAAAGCCACCGGCTGCAGGTCAGGGACTGGTCAGCTGAAGAAGGGGGTTCATGGGAACCAGTGAGGAGACACAATTTCAGTGTCTGGCCATGTGCGACCGGCAACAATTAAACAAGACGGAGCAAAACGTCTGGAATGAATGAAAATTCTGCTGTTGTGGAACTACAGTAAACAATGAGTAGATTGGACTGAGGTCCATTGTGTTGTTATAAAAGTCACCTAAACAGGAATATGCTGTAAAAAGTCCCTACAGTTTCCCTCACAAAACCATTTTCAGACACCTTAACCCTACAAATGCCCCTACGATTGGAAAGCTAGGGAGAAGCTGTAGGGATAGGGGAAGAATTCGAATTCAGGTATAGTCACAGGGTCTCAGTTAAGCAGAATTAACTGATGTGGCAATAGAGCTCAAGAGGTGATGTCCATGCGGACTCAAGAAGTTAAATGTTTAATTTTAAAATTCACCTTAATTTAAGGTGGAATCTATTAAGGCCAAACATTTGGGCATTCTGTGTAAAGCTCATTTGTAACCTAAAATAACTGCACCAATCTCCATTTAACAAGAAACAAAGGGGCAGGGTCTTTTGATTGATGAGTCAACACCTATCCAGAGGCTTCAAATGCAACACATTCTTACTCCCAACTCATCACATATTGACATTTGGTTAAGATGCCTCTGAATCAAAAATTGACGTTTACAGTGTCCCCAGCTCGTCGTTTTTTTTTTTTTTTTGACGTTCTGGCTGTTCCCATTAAATCACGGGTCCCCAACCAGCAGGCCGCAAACTGGAACTGGTCCAGTACCGGGACGCGGAGCGCATCGGTACTGGACCCTAGCCCGGCATTGGTTCACATCCAGGCCAAGTTTGCGCCCGGTACCTCAACTGGTACGTGGTTAGGATGCCAGTACCAGGTTTGGCTAGTGGTCCTGGATGCGTTCCAAGGACCAGTCCACGTCTGGTACCGTGTCCAATGTCGGGTTAGGGTATGTGTACCGGGTTGGGGTATCAGTACTGGACCATTCTGATGCAGACAGTGTGGTGGAAAAATTGTCAGACCCGATGGAATAAAGAAAAGTTTGTAAAACTGTTTCAAGAATGTTTATTAAACAGAGTGGAGAAAGAGTACACGCTTAGCAAGCAAGTCTGCAGAGTTCTGCCTGTGATGAAGGACGTTCACGTTTTATAAAGTCATACAAGCAACTTTAATCAGGAACTTAAATGGACAAGATGTTCTAATGTTTATACGTCATGATAGAATGCTCTGGCAAGAAACAATCAAATCTTTGACTTCTGTGTGCAAAAGTCACTCACTAAATGTCATGGATGATAACTAAGGAAGAAATGTATAATTTCCATCACATTGGCATAATTTAAAAAATGACGAGTTGGGGACACCCAAAACATAATTTTTGATGCGGAGCAGTCCTTAACCAAATGTCAATCTGTGACGATTGGGGAGTGAGAATGTGATGACAAAGGACTTCACTTGTCATTGGATCCATTGACTGTAAAAGAGAACTGGACTGAGTGAGTATGACATCAACCATAGAAAATGGTTTACTTCCAGCACCAACCAAATTAGTTCAAATCAGTCACTCTTTTGTCAATATAGACGCTGCCATGTTAAAGCAGGATGACCTCAGTAAACAGTTCAGTTCTTGGTTGGTATGTAGTATTGTTTCTATGGCAACCACTCTCGCCAATCAGGACTGAGATTATTGGAGGTCCATGCCACTTGAAATTTGCTAATTAAACATTTTGAATTGTTTGACTTGAGACCACATACTTTTATTGGAGCATCTGATTGGTCAGTTTATACCTTAAATAACTTACACTACAGAAAAAAATATCATTTAAAAATAGGATTATCAAGAAAGATATCAGAACAAGAATATTTATTCTGATAAACAGAATAACAGAGTAATAGCTGCTTTTTTCTCTATAGAAGTCTATGGGATTTTGGCTTCTTGGAACCAGCGGGTACCTAATATTTGGAATGCTAGAGGAAAGGGGTCACTCAGTCCAACTCTATTATACAGTCAATGGTTAGGACTACAGTATTGACTCTTCATAGGAAACCCCAATGGTCATTTAATGAACTGCAAGCTCATCAGCTTCTGTGTCATTCTGAGGTCAACAGTTGGGGGGAATTATAGTGATGAGACAGGACGAGGTAACCCTTTCATCTACCCGCCCTTAACCTCTGTTTGCCCCTCGTTCATAAGGTTTCCTGCTTGTGTAAAACTTAAAGGCAAAATGCATCCGACACTGTTCAAAAAGACTGTTGTATGTTTCTACATGCTGGAAAGTTCCCTGCTCTCTCTTTTAATAAAAAAAACCCTCCCGCTGCAGAACTTCTGCCTCTTTACGCCCTCTCATTTGTGTTTTCTGGTCTAAAGCCAGTTCTTGGGCACGCCGTGGGACATCCATTTGTGAAATGAGGGGGAAAACGGGGTCAGATGGTGACTTGGATAGAGCGATTGGCGGCCAACGTTCGCTCTTCAGCCTGCATGCCAGTCAGTCAGCTTCCCTGCATTCCATTACTTTAACGACTGCTGCTGTCACAGGAGTAACCACAGCTCTGCAGCTTTGTCCGTTCTTATCGTTACAGCTTAAAGTTTCCACTGAGATGATGGCAAGGAGTCATTTTCATTAAAGTTCAACCGTGGCAGCTGTGGACCTGTCCATCCATCTAGCACTAGTAGAAAAACAGGTTAAATGTAAATTTTTATAGTTGGAAAGTATGTATAAATATTATCATCAATTTTTCTTTTTTTAGGAAAAAATTAAAGGCTGCACACGTTCATTAATTTATGTTGTCAGCACCCATTTAGACAAAGCTTACATCAAAAGACCCACTCGGATGAGAATAAAAAAAAAAAATCAAGCTCGAAATTATATTTCAAATAGTTTTAAAAAGAGCTTATTTGTGACAGAAATAATGCTGGGCGAGGTACAAGCTCCCGGCTCGGCTTTGCAATGAGGACGGGAAGGGGGGCGGGATTGCTCACTACCAGGAGTCCAATTGATTCATTTTAAATAAACTCCTGCCACTCTGCAGAAACTGTGTCCTAGAAAATGACAGTTTTCTTAAGTTTGACTAAAAACGGCATAATTATATTGAAAAGACCACTAGAACACTTTGAAATAGATTAGAAAAAAGGCTCATAGTGGGTCTTTAACCCATTGATGCTTGAAGGTATTTCCAGCTAGAAAAAAATGTATTTTCTGTTCTTGCTTTTTGCTTTTATGTAGATTCCAAATTGAGGTTTTGGCATCAAAGTGGTTAGATTCATATATGGATCAATAGTTGTTAAGGGGTTAAGTTTGCTGATGACTGTACTTCAATAGTTGTGTGTACTTATATATCGCTTCTTAGAAGGCCCAAAGAGGTATACAGTCACAGTCCCATTCACAAACAAACATTCACACACTAGTGCCAACAACCAGGATTAATGACAGGTTCAGTGTCTTGCCCAAGAACACTTCCACACATGGGCCGAACCTGCAACTTTCTGATCAGAGGTTGACCGCTTTACCTCTGTACCTTGGGCCCCCCCTAAATAAAAAAGCTAAATCCACCAACTTCTAGAATTGCTACAAATATTATCAGTTTTAAATATTTCTTTTAATTGTTGTGATCATGAAGTGTGAAATGAAGACACAAAATACTTCCTGTAGCTTGTTTAGATATTACATTAATGTGAAGAAGTGTTTGGGAATATCCCTCATCAACTTTTGTACAGCAGGGTTTTCTAAATGTGCAATACCAATGATGGCCACAACCCCAAAAACTTCAACAGCTCAAAGGGGAGGGTTTTTTTTTTTTTTGGTTTTCGGGATGCACAAGATAATCAACACAATATTTGTACCAACCCATTGGATTTAAATTAAACAATAAATATCAACCACCTGCAGAATTTGCAGCAGGTGGTGGAAAGGCCAACAATGTTCACAGGATCCTCACTTCACATTGATAAGAAGAAACTGACAAGAAACTATGAGAGCAAGTAGAGTGGCAAAGTTTTCTTGTTTTTATTAAATCTGGACATGTTTTTGTTTAAACTACCAACATGGGTAACATCAGTCAAAAGTTAAATAATGGTTGTCATTTTTTTATTGATTCGGGACCCAATTCATTAAAAAAAAAATAGGAGTTTAAAAAAAATAGTGAAATTAAATCAAAAATGGTGACAGTTATTCTGTCAGTTTAGCTGGGCTTTAACAAAGAAGAAACGAGACAAATACCTACCATTATTAAGGAGAAAGAGACCGGCCAGCATCCATTCCACGTTTACCAGCGTTTCACCCGTTACCTGAAGCTGACCTTAAGGAGAGGAGGTGCAACAACTGCTTCTCAGAAATGCCTGCTGTTAGGTCATCGGGAGGGCGCTTAATTATCATAATGAGGTAAAAGAGCGCTCTTTAGAGAAAAATTCACCAACAGCCGGTCAGATATGTGCCAGCATGGCCAGTCAGTTTTATTTATAACATCATGAAGGAAATCTGTGAGCACATCAGGAGTGTGATGAGGAACAAAGGGGCTGGACCTCGTCTGCAGACTGGAAGAAATCCCGGAGATTCTGCCTCATCCATGGGGGGTGGGGGTCATGTGACACCAATCTGACCTAAAGTGAATGTTGGTGAAGATTAGAACCATTTCAGAACGGTCTAAAGCAGACTGTGTTTTAGACATTGGAGCCCAGTTTTTATGCAGAAGAACCAAAACTTTTAGCTTTGAAATTGACTTCTTCCTCGTCTTTCGTCTGCTCCTGTCACTGATCTCCACATCTCATTCTCCACCAGTTAAGGTTTTTGGGACCAGCACACAAAAGCAGTGAATTAGATTCGTCCAGGGGTGTCAAACTCATTTTGGTTTGGGGCCCACATTCAACCCATCTGATCTCAAGTGGGCCGGACCAGTTATTATCATTAGAGCTATTATTGTTATTCTCTTTTTGACAACAACATTTTGGTAATTGTGGTGTCACACCTGATAATCTTTATAGCAACTTAAAGCAATGAGGCTGGCAGGGACCCCAACTGCATCTTACCCCGATGTGATGAGAGATTCCAGATTCCAGGTGGCTCATCTGTGCTCCTGTCTTTGTCCGTGGACCTCGCCTCTGGCTTAACTTGCGGCCCCAGCTGTCCCCAAGTTCCATCTGGATGAAGGATCATCTGCTACACTATTCAAACATGTAGTTGTAGAGTTAGCTAAGCTAATTATTCCTTAACAGTCCTGGTACATCACCTGTCCCTCCTCGGAGAGGATCCCTCCTTCATGTGGACATCCCTGAAGTTTTTTCTTTGTTTTTCCCTGGAATCTGTTTTTTCCTTAAAAAAGGAGGGTCTAAGGACAGGGGTGCCTAATCTAGTTTAGTCTGTTTAGGATAGTTTAGCAATCAGCTATTGTTAAAATTTTGTTTTTGGACAATTGCCAGTGTGAAGCCTGTTGAGACGACTCTGTTGTGTAATTGGTCTATTTAAATACGACTGAATTGAATTAAATAATTAAACCTTCTGAAATTTAGCACAACATTGTATGATACTTTTAACGTAAATATACTGGTTTGAAATAGGGATGCAACTATTCACTTTTCCTGTAATTCGGTCCAATGTTGTAATATACACTTTGGTTTTAAAACAATAATTGTGGAATCTCTAATATGTGTTTTTATAAAAGAAAAAACTTTTTATTTGGGGTACTTATATTTTTTTACAGCATTTTTTTTAAACTTTGTGTTTTTTGAAGAGTTTGTGTTTAAAGGCTTTCATTATAAAGGTTTCAACAGTGCTCCCCTGTTGAGCCCTGGCGCCCTGTGCAGCTCCTGTGTGTAATGATAAGCAGATGAGCCCTTTGGTTTCACCAGCGATGTGTAACTCTAGGCCTGATGGGTTGCTGTCCAGCTTCCCATCCACACTTCATCACGCTGGCTCAATGACAGGCTGAGCACACCTGACCAAGGTAATCCAGAGTAGAAAGGAAACAGAGGGACCTCTTCCTTCACCGAGAGGAGTTTTAGTCTGGAGTATAAGTTTGTGATGGAAGACCAAATTTAGAGTTTGGCTCTGAAAAGGCAGGAACCGACAACAGTTTTCATTCGTTTGACCCCTAGCTCCTTCCTGGTGAGGTTTCCTGGGACGTCAACATTGTCTCACGCTGGAACAAAATAAATATTCCGTCAGAGTTTGTTTTTAGTTTACCATGTAGAAGTCAAAGGAGCCAATCGGATTCTTCCCTTCTCCCTTCCCCGACATTTAGCCCTCCAAACGGAGAGTTATGTAAAAATAGTGTCTCAAATTTCGGATGTCACTTTCGCTCGATGACGTCACTAACAGTCGGCGGTCAGCTAGCTTTAGTTTAGAACTTTAAAAATATCATGATATGACAAAAAGTCATTACTTACATTCAAATGTTAACGTCTGTGCTTCAGAGCGCACCCTCGTGAAGAAATACACTTCTCTTCTGCTTTGTTTATTCTCACAACGGAGGGCTCTGTTGGGGGGGTATTTAAAAAAATATATATTTTGGAGACCCTTTCCACTACAAATTCCCCTACAAATAGAGGGGTAGGGAGATTAGAATAATTTGGATTTGGCCTCAAACTGTTTTCAGTCAACAGTATTGACATGTTTTAACAGATATGAAGAAGTGCGTACCCTATTCTCTTCAGCAGTTATTCTCCAAATCCTTCAATTTTAAGAATCCTAGGAACATTTTGACACTTATTGATGCAAATCCAACCGTTGGAGCTTTAAAATTATTTTAATTTAGCATCTACTCAACAGCAAAAACACAAATGATGTTTTTCCGTGACTGAATAAATTCAGATCTCAAGGTGTTTAATTTAACATTTTCATGATTTGGTGACACAAAACTGGTTCTTTAGATGCAGTTTTAGAGTTTTGTAGACATTTATCAGCTGTTTATAACTGCACTGTAGAGACAAAAACAGTCCCTGCAGGATTCTGCACTGATTTCTGTTTATCCAGAAAATATCTTTTTGTTTTTGTGTCCTGTTTTGTCCCACATGCAGAAGCAAAGGTGTAAAAACCTGGATGAAGAGGAGTAAAGCGGACAGAGTTGGGTTTATTTAAACGTGTCCTTTGAGAAAACCTGAGCATTTCAGTCACAGCTGGAGGAAACAGGGATAGAAAAGCAGCCCGAAGTGGAGGATGTGCGGGCACGGACATCCAGCACATAATTATTGGTTTGGTCAGACAACATCTGTTATGTCAGCATTCCAGCCGCGCGCCTTCAGGAGGAAAAGCGCCTGCAGAGCTCGGGATCCTGCAGAATGAAAGTGCACGACTTTAACCTCCACTTTTAGGACCCATGCCTTCAAACTTCATCCAAAAGGTCTCAAGTTCAAACCTGCTGCTCTGTCCTTGACCAGGACAGCCTCCAGGCTGACCATGACCTCAAACTTAAACCACCGTTCTGCAGAGATCCAATCATGGATGTTGTTAACACAATCAACCAAGTCACCTCGCTGCACAGCTGACAAACGTGTCTGTTAAATAAAACAAAATCAGTTTTTTCCAAAAACATTCCCAGAAACTGAAAATTCTTTGTACATATTTATAGAAAACTGCAATTTTGACATCCCAAGGAGAAAAGTATGAAAACAGAAACATGTTTTAAAGTTTTCTTTTTTTTTTTTTTACTGCAGTCAGAATGTCCAACAAGTCACTGCACACAGTTGGAGGGGAATGCAAACCCTAAAATTCATCCATGCTTCCTGCTGGAAGCTGTTATTTGTTTTCTCCAGATGGCAACACAGAGAAGAGGCGATGACAGGTAGGATTCTTGGTTCAGCAGCAGTTTGAACTGTCGATGTCGGTGCATGTATAAGCAGAAGCTCATCCAAACTCTTGGATCCAGCTGTGTTTTACTTCTTTACAGAAGATTTTGAAGACAAAAATTCTATCAGTTTAACAGTCAAAAGCATCAAGTTGACCAGAACGGAGCAGTCAGATATACATCAGTAAAGGCTAAAGCAAGATTTTGTATGTTAAGTGGTTCAATGACTTCCATGACGGGACATTATGGAAGTCATTAAATCATACTAGAATGACAAGCCCCGCCCACCCAGTTATTGTACAATCTAACTTATGTACAAATAATAAGAAAATGACAAGAGTGAAACTCAATAAATACGAGGACAATTTGTATATGAATCATTCACAGAAAAGTTTTATTTTGTTTTTATTAAAAACAAAAGTTTTGACATGAAAACATACGCACTTTTTTCAGTAATTTGGGATATCAAAAAATTAT
>NC_050526.1:14136457-14213247 GCF_002922805.2 Oryzias melastigma | reverse complement strand
CAATTGAATGTAAATTAAACAAACAAATCTCTGCTTTGACTCTGTTTTTCCTCCTATTCTTTCCTTTTTTGGTCTTACAGCTGTCCCCGAGGGCTTGTTTTGTCTTATCATCCTTAAAGTTTTGAAGAAGCTCTAACAGCACCCCCCCCCCCAGCTTAGACAGCAAAATCATCAGGCAAGGGGGGGAGGGGCACAGCACCTGCCAAAGTTATTGATTATATCAAACTTTTCACAATTATATAAACTTTTGTTTTTAATTATTGCATTTTTTGACATCTTACACAGAATAAGTTGTGTGTCAAACTGTAAAAAGAAAAAAAAAAACATTAAAATACAATATGGCCTAACCATTGCATGTTGGTGCCCCTCCAGCAGATGGCGCCCTAGGCAGCCGCTTAGGTTGCCTATGTCCAGGGCCGGCCCTGCATGTAGACGTGTGAAGATATAGATTTCTTAATTGTTTCCATACAAAATGCAGGCACACTATGAACTACTTTTATCTTGTTATTGGTACCAGTTAGCGACAGAGCAGAAAGGGAGGAAGACAGGATTTTTTTATAGAACAGGGTTTGAATTACCAAAAAAAAAAAAAATTGAAAAATACAAAAATAGTAAAAAACTCGCTCAAATAGTAGGGATGTAAAAGAGTTCAGTATAATATATCTGTACCTGAAATAATATGAAAAGAGATTGTTAAATTAATTTTAATTGTCCTAACACCTTAACACAAATATGGGGTTTATAAATGTTTGATCAAACCATCTGAAGCGACAAAAGGAGAGACCAACAAAACAGGGTAACCACAAAAACCTATTCAAACCTCATTTTGGGTTTGCTCCAGATTCACAATGATTTGCATAAAAAAATACTCAGAAATGTAATTTTAAGCTTAATTTTCATTATATAAGTCTTGCAAAAGTTACGTGGAAGTAGCAGAAACAGCCATTAATGATTAAAACTGAAACCTCAAACCCCAAAAAGTATAACATAAAAAAAATGTCTTAAAACAAACACAAAGCCAAACTTCTGAGTACAAACTAAAACAAGTTTTAACTTAAACAGACCAAATTACTTTCTACTCTTTTTCCAAGGAAGCCAGCCGATCCGAACAAGACCCAAAATTCCCAGTGTGGCTGGAGGACTCCATGCATTTACTGTGCTGATTGTCTGCTTGCTGCATTCCACAGTACAGTTCAAAAGTTCAGTAAATTCATGAACTTTGTCAGGGCACCACACCCCGCCAGCAGCAACCCTGTGCAGGAGCGTGCGTGCTCTCCCTGTCGTCTCCTCACGCATCCCTAACCCTGTTGGCGGCTGCACATGAAGGTGGAGCTCCACGGCGGTGGAGCACCCAGGTGTGTTCACTTATTCTGCGTGAATGGACCTCTGCGGGGGCGTAGACAAACTGCAGCTCACGGCTCAGGGACTCGGGGTTGATTATGTGGAACAAATAAAACCTGCAGCACTTTCCCCGCCAACAGCCGTGTCACGCTAAGGATTACATGTGCCCCAGAGAAAACGACTTTTCCAAGAAAACTCCATGTTTCCTCATTCTGAGCCCCACTGCTCACATTCTACACACCTGAAAACCTATATTTTATGAAGAAAAATGTCAGCAAATAAATGAAAATACAACATGACGCCTCAAACTTGCTTTTGATTGACTTTTGCTTAAAGAACATGCAACCTGATTAAAAACAATATTCACATTGATGTTATAGGCATTTTTTCAATTACATAAATTAAAAAAAAATTCACATTGAACAAAACTTAAAAGTCAAATTTACAGAAAGTTCAACACATTACAAAAAGTGGTATAAAATGCTAAAAATGAAGAATTTTCATTCCACATTTACAAATGTAGACAACATACTTGATTAGAAATTAAGTGGACTTCTTTAAAACGGTTTCAGGGCATCCACCTTTCCCAAGAATATTCAACCCAAATTTAATATTTATAAGTAAACTTGATCAACAAAAGCACAAATGAATGGAAGCATCAGGAGGAGATGAAGTACTCAGGACTAATAAAAGTGAAACTGGGGTTTAGATTCACAGATTTCAACTTCAGCTTCAAGACTTCTCAGCTTGGCAGAAATGACAACAGTAACTGAAAAGTAAGGAAAACAAAGTTAATGAAAACTCACTTCAGTTTGTTTATATGAAATTTCTTGTGTATCAAGCAGAAAAAAATGCCAAAACAATATTTTTCTTTGAGTGTAAAGATGGAGCTTTTCAGCAGGTGGATTAATGGGAAATGGCTCCCCTCTAAAACCAGCCTCATGTGGTCATTTGAGGAATTACAATTTTAAGTTCTAAGCTTCATATCTATGCACTGAATGAAAGGGGCTAGATTTACCCAAAAGTAATATGCAGATTCCTGCGTAACTTACTTTTTAAACCAGATTAAAAACACCTTTATATCAGGCAGGAATATGATCAGTTCTGCACAATTCATGCCAGAAAGATTCTGGTGGCTGAATCTAAACCTTGGTTCGGGATGTTGAATGGTCAAAATATTTTTTAGCAACTTATAGATGATCAGCTAATTCAACATATATGGGACTGAATATTAGCCTTGACAGAGCTCTTGTTTTGGGTGATTATGGGGTTTGAATGGATATAAGCAGAATTACTGATCATTACTGACCTTGTTCTTCAAATACATGTATTGATATTTTTGGTAAGTATTAAATAGAAACCAAGTTATACTCACAGTAGACACGGAGGCCCATGATTATCAAAGGTATCACCCAGCAGCATGCCACAAATGCATAAGACCGCAGGACGGACGGATTCCGTTCGTCTAAACGGAACAGAAGGATCTGAAGTATCACTTTTGCCCCTTTATGCTACGTACACATCGGGCTTGTGTTGCATGTTGAGGAACATGTTGAATGCAGGTTCTTATAGTATATGCTCTTCGTACTGGACTACCAGGCACTAGTGCACGTACTCTCAGTTGGAAGAGGCTTATTGATGAAGCGGTGAAGCACAAAAGACTTGATGTCATATCATTCCGGCTGGGAACAAATTTCTCCTCCATACTCAATTCTGTTGATCGAGACCATAAGTGTGTGTATTCATGAGTTTGTGCTGCTAGAAACCTTGCACTTGATCTAAATTAGAAAAAAAGAAGAACTTTGGTTTAGAAGAAATATGTACTGTTGCCAACCCAAAAGAAACCCTGACAGAAATTAAGGGCGGTTAAAGACTCGTTTTGTGTCCTATACAAGCAGAAAGAACCTTTCGTTACAAATCTAAAAATTAAAGACCAAAGGACATTGAACATTCAAATGCAGTCAGGAGAGAGGAGTTTCCAGCACTTATTGAGACTGTCAGAATATTAGCCTGTTTTTTTTTTTTAGTATTTTTTCAGTCCTGATCAGAGCTTGTTTCCAGCAATATTGCCCCCAAGTGACCAGTTGTTGGAACTGCATGAAAGTTCCAGGCAGTTTGACCTGCCTCAGTCTGCTTCTCAAGTAAAACAGCACACAAGACCAAAAAACACTTGTCATTATTATTTGGAGCAAGTTCAAAGGACTGTCCTCATGTAAAAGCAACCTAATTAACACTAAAACGAGTTGTGTTGTTTGAGCTTTACTTGTACTGGGCAGGGCGGATCCTCTGACCACAGCTTCAGCGTTTGCATCGTCGTTCTCCTCTTCAAGTCCATCTAAAAAAGCGAGAAAGAAGTAAAATTGATCAAACTTTAGTGAAGAAGATTACAGGTAATTTGGAACCAAAAATGCAAACATTTTTTAACAGCAGAAACACTGAAAAGTCTGTGAACAAGTCTCTGATACAGTAAAGACTGATTTCTGGTAAATAGGTGACTTAACACACAAACACACACATCAGGTACTATCTACTAATTTAAAAATATAACATGTATGTTTTACTTTTTATTAGTAGACCTTTCACAAGAATGGTGCCAAATTTCAGATCTGGTTTAAAGCATTTAGTAAAAGGTGCAGAAATAGGATTATTTGTGGGACATTGGCCAAATGTATAAGGAATATTTCTGCTGGAGGTTATGGGGTATATATGACGTCTATAGTTAGAACACGTACATTCAAACGCAATTAGTGTGAGAATGTGTCTTCATCTGGAACTAAGTCGGGGGGGTAGCGGTTTAAGTTAAGATGCCCAGACTTCCCTCTCCCCGGCCGCCTCCTCCAACTCCTCTGGGGGACCCCTGAGACGTTCCCGGGCCAACTGAGCGTGCTTGAAATCTTTGTGTCTTTTACGATATTGTAAAATTAGATAAATACGTCTGATAATGTTTTTGGTTTTTGCTGAGCATTCTGTACAGAGGAAACAGCTCTTTTTTCTTAAAGGGTCGCAAGCGATGGAATTTTCAAAGAAAACAGAATCCTACCTGGAGACATGTTAATCTGATCTTCACAAACAGCCATGATTTGGTGTGTTCTTGTATTAAACAGCTTTAAGAAAATGAAGCTGCGACCCAGAGGAGAAGCTCTTCTATCAACTATGTTTTTTTTCTTTAACCACTTCTGCTTTCTTTCATCCTTGTACGCCTTGCTGCCGTGTCTTCTCAAAAGTGTGAACTTCATCTTTGTGGGTGACTTTGGTATTTAACCTGAACCGTATGTGGTGAACAATATTGTTTTTATGCTGTTTAGGCACCATTTTCATAAAGCTTATGCTTGATTGAACATTTTCAAGTTTTCCTTAGCCTTTATTTTAGGTTGACTAAAAAATAGAGAATATATAGGCTGAGAAAACAAGACATTCATGACTTATTTTGACACTCGTTGTCCTTTTTTAAAAAATAAAATGTGTTTGACACATTTATCCTTTCCATGAAGATTTAAGAAATGATAAAGGGTTTTTATCAGTTTTTTGTTCATACTGGACCTCCCTGTTCACAGAAATCTAAGCTCTGAAGTGTTGATGTTTCTTATCAATAGTCACATTAAATGCACACATGTCACTTCCTCTCTCACTGTGACTTCCTATTCTCCAAGTAGTTCTCTTTTATCTGTGGGGATGGACAACTCTTCAAAACACGTTCAGACAACAAGCCATATTAAAACTGAAGTTTCAGTATTTTTGCAAATTTAAAAATGATGACAAATAAGAAAAAAAATTGACATACTAAAAACCATTTCAAATGTTTATTTTTATTATATAATTTTCTTTTCTCTATAAACACAGTGGAGGAAATAAGTCTGTGATCCCTTTTGTCTCATTTTGTAGGTTTGACCACTTAAATAATGGGTGGTTGGTCACCTTAATAGTAGGTTCATTTGAACAGTGAGATAGAAAATCACTTCTAAATCATTCAGATTTGGTGGTTGTTTCTTGGTAACTCTTGTAACTCTAGTTTCAGCTCTCTCCATAGATTTTCTGAAGTATGAACATCCAGAGAGTGGCTGGACCGCTCCTGACCTTGATCTGCTCCTTCTTCAGGCGTTCCTTGGTTGTCTTGGCTGTATGCTATCCTGTTGGAAGACTCATCCATGACCCAATTTAAGCCCCTGGTGGAGGGAAGGAGGTTCTCACTCAGGATTCGACAGTCCATCCACTCATTCACACGGTGAAGTAGCCCTGTTTAGAAAACCATAATGCTTCCACCTCCATGCTGGACAGTGGGGATGATGTTCTTGGGGTCATAGCAGCTAACTTGATGTGTTGAGTTGATGCCAAAGAGCTTTGTGTTTTTTTGGTCTGATCTGATCACAGGACTTTCTCCCTATCACTTTTAATATCATGAAGTTGTTCTTTGACAAACTTTATGCAGGTCTGCACATGTGCTTTCATAAGCAGGAGGACTGCCAGCTCTGCAAGATGTTAAATAATTGCAGCATAAAGTCTTTCCAATGGTTTTCTTGGTGACTGTGGTTCCATCTGCTTTGAGATCATTAACTCCTGCTGTGCTGTTTTAGGCTAATTTCTCACTGTTCTCTTGTTCATGGAGATCTGGTTTTGAGACCCAGACCAATAGGTGGATTGATGGTCACCAACAGTTGTGACCTTTAACTGTAAGCTCCTTGCTGATGGTTATGTTGTCCATTCTGGTCTTGTGCAGGTCTACAATCGTCTCCCTTACATCCACTGGAAGGTTTTCAGTCTTTCTGTAGGAGAGTTTGTGACTGATGGACTGTGGGCAGGTGTCTTTTATACAGCCCAGCAAACATTTCAGTATAGGCACCATATGGTTCACCTTTGGGCTGAATTGGTGGGCCCCAGGTGGGTGTGTCCACAGGTTCCATGGTTGCCCCATCTGTGTTTGCCCTCAGTAGCCTGGCTCGATGGGCAGTGGAGCTCGCTAACTTGCTATGATGTTGTTAGCTCGCCACTTTGTCCACCGGGCGGCTGGTTAGCGTAGGGACCCAGACCACTAAGTCCCCACGCAAGCCAAACTGAAGTTTTGTTAAAGACCCCTCCATGCCACTTTTTGACATTTTGGGTGTCCCCAACTTGTTGTTTTTTGATGTTCCGCAAACCAGAACCTTTTCAGTACCTGGACACAGGGTGCACCATTACCCTAACCCAGTACTGGTACCCTAACCTGGTATCGTTTCACGTCCCATCTGGCATCTGGTACCACGTCTGTGATACTGCTTTGTGTCCAGTACTGCGTCCAATGACAAGTTAAGGTACCAATGCCGTGTTTGGGTACCATGACTGGACCATTGACGTGAATAACAATGAACGGCGCAAAACCCTCTACTTCCGTGATCTAAATAGGAAGTACCCCCGGGTTGCAAGAAGCCCTAAGTCCCATTGAGTTCTATTGAGAAACAGACAGTTAGTTCTCAGTCATTTTATTTGTCAGAGTAACCATTCCTGCTCTAATGCTTCTTTCTTAACACATTCTTTCTAGTACTATTTTCTTTTTTAAGATATTTTTTCTTTATCGCCAGTTATTCAAGTTATTAGCTGACCAATCAGATGCCTCAGTAAAAAACATTTGATTGACAGATTCCTCTGCACCGTTTTTAGTGGGAGGGGTGTGGCCTAAGAAAAAAACAGAACAAGTTCACTATTGATTGGTTGACAGTACTTCCTCTAAAAAAGTGACTCAGACTGACTTGGACTAATCACTGTTGACAGGTTGCAATCGAAGTAGACATACCAGGAAGTGACGGCGAAGGCTCTGGCCTGATTTCGCAAGGGTGGAAGGTTATGCATTTCCTATGGGGGACCCCAACGCATGTTTTGTCCAGTTTTATTTAGACGGTCTATGTACTGGACACATCCCTGAGACCACTCTGCGCCCGGTACCGCATCCTGAGGGTTGTGGACCCTTGACTTTACAGCCAGCCTGTCAAAAGATGACAAGTTGGGGAAACCCAAAAAATTGTCAAAGCGGATTTCTTGATTTTCTATGTGATTTCTGTCACAGTTCAAATGACCCTACCATTAAGATAGCATACTGTCAATTTCTTTTTCAATGGGCAAACTTACAAAATCAGCAAGGAGTCAAATATTTCCTCTACTCTAAAGACACTGATAGAAATATAACATTTTACAAAAATGTAAACAAAGAATCTGTTTGGGTTTGTGTCCATCCTCTTACACCCATGTTATCACACACAGGGTCAAAGCCGGGTCTGGCCGAGTCAAACGGGCCGCGGCTGCATTCCTACATGAAGGTTTGTGTTGATACGTTCGTTGCATCGCTGCACGGCTGTCTGGGCTCAAGGCCTTCAAATCCAAACAAGAAGGGGTCAGGACCCTCGTCATATTTACTTAACGGCGAGATAGGTGTCACCGTGGAGGGGCACCAGGCATAACTGGCTCCGGAATGACAACAAATACAGCCGGGTCGTTGTTCCGACTAATTTGGTTGTGTTTCTTCCTAAATCCAGAGCTTAGCGGACAACACAAGCCGTTTAACTCGATCAGTGTTCTGCTTTTTTAATCCACTTTATTTTTCACGGAGCGTTTTGTTGTCCTCGCTGTCCTGCAGCCTAAAAAAATCAACCTACTCGGCTGGGGCTGGGTCACCCTGGTTCTGTTTTCATAGCATCCTAAATAGTTTTCCATTGACTCTGATGTTTCAAAGTACAGCCATGAAAACAAAAAGGACATGAACTGAACTTTCAAAATATGAATGCTTTCATTGTTTTGTTTTGTTTTGTTTTTCCAGTTTCTCTTTGTTGTCATGTTTTTGTTGAGTAAATTAATGGATCCAAAAATATCCAACCAAATGTAGTCCAGGAAAACAATGTTGATTCTTTAGCTTAATATTAATCTTTTTTTAACTGAAACAGACTCAATTAAGAAATCTTTCTCTGGAAGATCATTCCTGAAGAACTTGTTGGTCTCTTTGCCTCAATCGTTACTTTAATACTCCAAGACAAAGTTCATATGTAGTATCATCTGATGTTCCTTCAGATCTTAGGAGCATTTTGGATACATACAATGATCTTCAAGAACGTCTTAAGTTTAATGGTTAAAATAAACAAAAATGTTTTTTATATTGTTTTAGATTTGTATTGTAAGGCAGCTCACAATCATCTAAAAGACAAAAATGAACAAACAGTGATTCTTCTTGTTTGACCAATTCATATCACAATTTTTTTGTGTTGTTATTGTTCACCTGTTAGCATATTTTGTCAGGGGTTGTCACAGCTAATCAGCTCTCACTTACCCTCACTAGGTTTAGCAGAGAATTTTTATGCCTTTCCTGATACAACTCTGTATTTTATCCATACTGTGGACCGGCACAGGGAGACCCAGACTTGGACTGTTTTGTGGCATCTCTAAGGTTCCTCACTGAATTCATCTAATCATGCCCACTGGGAAATACACCCTGCATGCAGCCAACTGAGCCTTAACATTTTTTTTTTTTTGGCATTAATGAGGGAAAAGTTGTCGAGTACAAAAATGTAGCAATTATTAATTTTTTTTATCAATTTCTCTGTATTCATGCAAAATAAGGGGGCATCAAATCCACCCTTTGGTCCAAACCTTACCTCATCAATGGAAAGAACAGCAAAAAAATTAGAAAAAATGTGACTTTTTGGTGGGTTTTTCTTATGAATCGGGTGGCACAGCCAAAATGTAAATACCTGGAGTTTGACAGGTCGCTGTGTTCTATCTGCCAATGAGAAACTCAGCTTTGGGCACATGACGTTTTCAGTGACCCCTGAGCATTTTTGTCCTGTAGTAGTGTGGGGGTTCACTGCCTGCAACCGGACAGCCTCATGGACGTCATCGGAGCTTGCCCGCTCCACACGCAGGGAGACAGAGAGCCACTGCAGGGAGCGGGGACCGTGGAGCTGGGAGCAGGAATAGGGGACCACAGGGCGGGAACTGGAGAGTGCGGGGCAGGGAGCGAAATACCAAAATTGGAACTGATAAGGAACCAAAAATAAAGAACCGCTTTGTCACCGGAACCGCATAAAACCCAATCGGTGCCTAACAGATCAGTGGGTTTCGCTCCTGCGGCGGAGCTCAGTCTCTCCATATGCCGGCAGACAGCGAGATGCTGCGGGGGCTGGCAGCTCGGGTCTCATCGAAACATTAAAAAAAAGGTCTCCTAATTTTACCCCCCTCCTTCAGATTAATACAAAAAAGAGCGCCTTCAAGCTCAGTCACAGAGACACACAAAACCATGGAAGCAGCTGTCATACAGACACAGCCACATGTACCGGGAAAATCTTTGAATAACAATCATAACCCAGACATGGAGACATGATTACCAGAGGTGGGGACTCGAGTCACATGACTTGGACTCGAGTCAGACTCGAGTCATGAATTTGACGACTTTAGACTCGACTTGGACTTTCCTACCTCTGACTCGTGACTTGACTCGGACTTTGATATACATAACTTGTGACTTGACTCGGACTTCAGCCCTCTGACTCGGAAAGACTTGCTATTTATTCCCCAAATCCATGGATTATAAAGTATTTTATAAAGTATATCAATCGAGAGGAAGCCGCGTGCCACGGTCTCTCTGTTCCGTGTGTGTTGGCCCAACATCCAATCAAATTAGGGCCACGTTTGATTGATGTGACAGTCCAACCAATCAAATTGCAGAAAAACATAGTCCCGCCTCCCCTTTAAAAGCGCGAGTTCCTGCCGGTGTTCTTAGTTCTGGGATAAAAGTTTATAGATCGTTCACAACAAACTGTTTGCAGTTCGAAGAGCATGTGGATATAAGGATTACTCACAGAGATTCAACATCAACCAACTTCATCTGACTTTAGGAGCAGCAACATCAAGTAAGTTCTGAGTGAAAGCTGGCGCTAGCTTAGCGGCTAACCGCTAGCTGCTGTTAAATGAATGGGACTTTAAACTATGTTAGCACTGTGACACCGTGCAGCTCGGTATAATCACAGAGTGTCAACAGGTGATTCTGACATTTCCACCGCTCAGATCTTTATCTGGATCTGGGCGGGACGCGAGTGATCATAGCGGGACAGCAGTGCTGCTGGGGGTCCGGGCTCGGTCGTTTTCTGATAGAAATCCAGCAAACATATTATAGAATTCACGGAGATGCTGCATGGGGTGTTTTCTATTCCTTTTTTGAGTTGACCACTTTTGCTGCTTTAAGTTTTATGGTGTGTTTTAGTAAAAAAACATCCTCTTTCTCTGGGGGTCACATTCCCTCTTGAATATTTGCTGTTCCTTCCTTTTTCATTGACAAAATATTTACTTTTTCTGCTTTGAGAGTTTTTAGTTTGCATGTCTTTATTTTAGTGTTTCACCTGCTATCCTGAGATGTGTACTTCTGATAAAAAAGATTTGTCCACCATGAATACAATTTATTTCATTCTAATGAATTTAATCATGAATATACTCAATCCCTGTATTCAGAGTGTTTCCTGTTCAAGTACAGCGTGAACAAAGTAATATTTTGTGCATAACTGTGCAATATATTTATACATAAAATTTAATTTAAAGTCACTTTATAAATATATGTACCTATATATATATATATATATATATATATATATATATATATATATATATACACACCACATTTAGTTTTACATTTAGCATTTTTGTTTTGAATTCTACTTTTCTGTCCTGAACACAGAATTTAACTTGACTTCTGTTAACTTAGTGTGAGATATTTTGACAGTAAGTTGACAGAACTTTTGACAGAAAAAAATTGACAGATCTATTTCACAACAAAAATTTTAAACATAAACCTAGATGAACTATTCATATATTTTGTTCTGTTTTGTTTTTTTAGTCAAACTAAATCAGGGGTTGGCAACCTTTAACAGTAAGAGAACCATTTGGGCTCTTTTACCACTGATCAAACCTAGAAAGATCCACCTCTTACTTTAGCCTTTAAGAAATTTGGTTTTGCATTCATGACCTTCTTTTTTTTAATATATAGGAATTCTATCTATTTTTTTGGCGTGAAAAAAATAAAAAAATATAAAAAATACTAGCATTTCTCAAAATTTGATTTTTGTAAACATTTTTACCTTTACTTTTGGTAGAGGCCAAATTAGCAAAAAAGCTAGCTTGCTGCCTAATTACTAGCTGAACTCCAAACTAGCATAAAAATACCTCAGTAAATTAAATCGGCCAAAAATTTTAGCATGTTGCTAAAATAAAAGCTAAACTCTAAATTAGCCTCAAAACTCAGGGAGATAATAGATTAGCCAAAAATGTTAAAAAAATTAATTAGAGGCCAAATTTGGGGGGAAAAAAGCTAGCTTGTTGCTTAATTACTAGCTGAACTCCTAAATGGCCTGAAATTCCTCTGTAAACTAAATTAGTCAAAAACATTAGCATGTTGCTAAAATAAAAGCTAAACTCTAACTTAGCCTAAAAACTCCAGTAGATAACAAATTAGCCATAAATGTTAGCATGTTGCTAAAATAATAGCTTATCCCCAAATTTTTGAGAATTAATATTTTATTTTCTTCAGCCAGAGAGCCACCATGGAGGGACAGAAGAGCCACATGTGGCTCTGGAACCGTAACTTGCAGACCCCTGAACTAAACCAATCAGATTTTACATTCTTTTACTCCAAAGCGGTATTTTGATTCATGCATGCATTTCTGAGTTATCCTCTACAAACTGCGGTCTTAGCAGCAGCCCCTCCCATACCCATGAAAACGAGCCTCATGATCCGATGTCACAGAGTGAGACCGCCCCTTTTAGGCAGAGTCTGCTCTGAACGCTCCGCCCCCAGTCTAATACCAACACCCAAGTTCTCCTCTGAGCTAATGATGATCAGCATAAAACTTTCATTTTAGACGCAGAATATCGTATATCTTCCTGTTCTGTCTTCAATAAGTTCCAGCTCAAACAGTTTGTTACTTTAGATGCGGGACTCCTTTAAGACCCCCCATTGGGCACAGTCTTGAGTGTATTTTTGTTGTGAAGCAGTGTAGTGATGGCCAGGCCTAGTGAGGGCAGATATATGGTATGTGCATCCATCTTTGAAAATAATTAATATTTATTTTTGAGGGAAAAACGAAGACACACTGCTGGCTCTAGAATGAAATCATGAAATGGTCGGCAGCCACATGCAGCGGCAGGCGGAGCCTCAGGAATTTAGTTGTTTTACTTTCAGGTAGGGCAAAAACTGAAGAAAATAACTGATAGTATTTCATAAATGTGTTTTTTTGTGTTCCAAAGGTGATCTATGGTCATATATATGGATATAGTTCACTCTGAAAGGCTTAAGAAAATCATGGTATGACCCCTTAAATATCTAGACTACCCTGGTTCCCTGCTGTCTCCATCTAAACTCATTTCAAATGTGGCTAACAGTGTTTTAGTTATAGAGAAATTATTTTGGATTTTTGAGGTGGGGATGCATCAACTCAGTGGGAATTTAGCTAAAATGCTTGCAAAATACAGTTCTTAAAAGCAAACATGATCTGTGTAATTAATATTACATTGTTTTATAAATGACTTGAAATGACTTGAAACATTAATAGTAGGACTTGTGACTCGACTTGAGACTTGTTGGTCTTGACTTGTGACTCGACTTGGGACTTGAGTGCTTTTGACTTGGGACTTGACTCGGACTTGAGGACGAAGACTTGGGACTTGACTCGGACTTGCAAAACAATGACTTGGTCCCACCTCTGATGATTACTGATGTTTTTGAAGAACTCTTCACATTAAATAAACCTTATTCCTCGACATTGTATGTGTCTTCCATTCATTCTAAGTAAGATATCCACACAGACAGTGCTGGTAGCTCCTCCCACATGCGGCCACGGCGTCAGGAACACATTTTTTGACAGGGAGTGAGCAGCGAATTCGCCGTTTGGCAAAAGAGGGGCGGGGCATGCGAATTTGTCGCGGAATCGTGTTCGGTGTGAAAGCACCTTTAAGGATCGCAGGGTTACTGAGGCCAAACTGGGTAAAGACAGGTTACACCCTGGATAGGTCACCAGTCTGTCGCAGGGCGACACACCTAGGGACAATTTAGAGTCATTAATCAACCTATGAAGCATGACTTTGGACAGTGGGAGGAAACCAGAGAAAACTCAGACACAACATACAGCAGAAAAGTCCCAGTCAGGATTCAAACCAGAACCTTCTCATTGTGAGGTGAGAGTGCTAACCACCTCGCCACTCGGCAGCCATGTAGTATGCAATTTTCCATAGATTAAAAAAAAAGATATATTGTATTTACTTCTGACAAATTAGGCAGTTTTTCGAAAAAAAAATAAATACAATTTTGATGCTTTACCCTAAATCAGGGATGGGCAAATCCAGGTCTCGAGGGCTGCAGTGTCTGCATGATTTACAGATATCCAAGTCCTATTTATGACTGATTACCTGGTCCAAGTGTGTGCAGCTAATTAGATTATGCCTGAGCAGGTTATGTTGGAAAACATGCAGGAATACAGTCCTCGAGGTCTGGAGTTACCTATCCCTGATGTAAATTATTAAAGTTCCTTATAAATTCAGTTTTATTACATAAATACTAAGAGAAAAAGCAAAACAAATATAAAGGTCAGCTCTTATATGACTTGATAGTGTCAGTCATAGTGTCCTCTCTTCTTGATCAGGTCAGCTGCCCCTTTCACATGGTCTAAGCATCAGTTCAGGATACATTTGGGAGGGAGTCCGTGGTTTGGTCACATCCTACCAGGAAATCTTGACACCACTGACCGTCTGCATGGGCAAATTGTCGAGTTTGTTTTCAAGAAAAGACTGGAAGCAGGTCAGAAAACACGTCTGACCCGCCGCTGACCCAAACGCCCCAGGCTTGCATGACCTGTTCAGACAGACGTTTTTCGCAGTGTTTCCGTCTGTCCCTGCTGTAAAAGCAGAGCGGGCCGCCTGTGTGTCTTTGTGTCAGTGTTGTTGCCGAGTGCAGTGACCTGAGGTTACACCCTCTCTGTTCCCGTTAGGGTAAATATCCTCTATTAGCAAGAAGTGGTCTGAAAGCGCTGCTCCCCTCAGAGCTGCTGGAAGCTGTTAGAGAGAAAACCCACCTCCACTTTCTGAAACCCTCACTGGAGCCACTTACCTCTTTATAACAAAACCTGGTGAAAAACAAATGCAGCAGCTGCTGGGATTTCTTCATTTCAGCTCCAAAGTTTCGGCATGAAGCTAATAGAAATGCACGAAAAGGGACAATTCATTCAAAAGTCCCCAAGGTATAGTTTATCTTTAAAGGTTAACCCTTTTAACAGCTGAGATGTCGCCGGCGACACTCCAGTAGTTCTTTGACATACCGTAACTTTTCAACCGTTAACATGATAAAGGTAATTCCAGCAGATTCTGAAGCAGAGAGAAGCGATGCAGACCTATGCAATATTGGTATCAATACGTTCAGCACAGCAGGGACATTAATGCTAATGAGGCTTTTTGACTAATTTTGACTATATTTTGACTAATTTGGCATCTACTGAGGTTTTTTGGGCTATTCTTGACTTCAGCTAATATTGTAACAATATCCTAATTGTGACGAAGAGGCTGAGGCATTTGGATCTATATGCAAACAGGTATTTAATATCAAGATAAATAAATGGAGATGTCAAACCAGGCAAAAGTCAAAAACAAGGAGCAAGGCAGGCAGGAGTGAGGACAAGTAGGGGTCAAAAACAGAGAAACAGGCTTAGAGGAACGCTCAGACTGTCAGGAATGCTTAACAAGACTTCGCACTGAGCTTCTTCTTCTTCTAATATTTACTGATGCTTGTAATGCTGCCCCCACAGGTTTTCAGTAGAAGTAACCTAAATTTTTAAATACAAACCAGTTTGACAGAGAAAATGGAGTGCTTTCCTAATCAACAAATCAGAAACGCATAATGGAAAAACAGATTGAAATGAAAAAGTGGAAATGCTTAAATCACTTTGTCTTTCATAAAAATGTCTCCTTTCTGCCTGATACTTATTACAATTAAAAATGACATGAGTAAATGACTCTCGCTCCCCACAATCACAAAGACCACTTTCATGCTTGTTGATTGTAAATAGGCATTCAGCCAGACCACAGAGTCCCAGCCTGAATCTGCTGATCACTACCTCATCTTTACAGCAGGAGTTTGGAGCCAGTCAGCTGATTCACACGGAGCTCTGATTGGAGTCAGACTGTTGAGATGATTGTCTGATGTGGAACAGCTGGTGAAACTTGGGAGTAGAGAGCAAAGGCTGATGGGAGATGCAGTGCGGAAGAAGCTCAGGGGGATGTTGAAACTCAGGTGATAGCTCCCTCTGGTGGTCAAATGTGGCAGAGGACGGTTCAGCTGTGACACTAATGTTTTAGGCTCATTCACATTAACTTTGATTTTTTAGGAAAATTGTGAGTTTAGCGAATATTTTAAGAACATGTCAATGTGTTTGGCTAATTTGCTATCTACTGAGAATTTTTGGGGCTAATCAAGATTTTAGCTAATACTTTAGTAACATGCTAATGTTTTTGGATAATTTGGTATTTACTATGTTTTTTTTTTTTACTATTTTCAAGTCAATCTAATATTTTTGCAGCTTTTCAGCTTTTTTTTTTTTTTCTAATTTGACTAATTTTATCCATTGAAAAACTTAAGTTGCATTATGCAAATAGCCTTAGAATTTTAAGGAAATTACTTCAGCAGCTTCAGCAACCGCATTCAGTAAGAAGCATTTATTGCAGCATTATTGTATTATGGTAATGCAACTTTTCTAGTTTATGTTGTTCTGCAGTTTTTTTTACCTGTGTTTATTAATATATTCAGTTTTTTTCCGTTAAGGTTTTTTCTTTTACCTTTTATTCCCTTAAAGTAACATCAATCCATTTGTTTTCTTAACCTGCTGTATCCCTTTCAGGGTCGCTGCCAGAACCTAATCTGGGTTCTTTTGGGTGAAGGCCGGGTACACCCTGGACAGGTCCCAGCCTGTCTCAGGACAACACAATCTGAAGCAATACATTTGTGCATTTTTGGGAAAAAATATTTTATCCTTATCATTTTTTATGCTTTCATTTACTTTTCTATTTTATTTTTTGTTTTTCCTTTTAGCCAAAGTGTTTTTTTTCCCCATTAGACATTTCTGTCAAATTTGTTGTTTTTCCTTCAAATGTTCTTCTTTCTTATGCATTTATCTTTTATTCGTGAAATAAAAGATAATCATCATAAATTCTGTGGGATTTAACCCTTCGGCCTGCATTCCAACGAGCTTTGACTCATGTTTGCATCTCCTTTTATTTTGGTGGATATGAAAAGACCAAACAGGAGAACTCCAATGAAGTGTTGTCTACCACAGTGCGCTCTGTGCTCTGTTCACTGGATCATGCAGCAGAAAGGAACCAACACATATGAGCATCACGCATCATGAGTGAGAAAAAAATAGCTCAAAATGCGAATCTAAATAGAAAAAAAAGATCTTTTATAAAGAGGGCTTGAATGCACAGATGAACGTGATAAGATTGGAGATGAGCTGCTGAAAAACATTGACTTTATTTGCATCTTTGAGATATGAAACACTAAAAATAAAAAGTTATCTCACCAGAGCGCAAGTGGTTTTCAGACTTGAAGCAGACACGGCTGATAAAAACCATTAACTCCAAAAGACGTGAACCCTGAGGACGAGGATAAGATCTAACACAAGCTGGCCAACGCGATAAGACGCTCCACACTCTCACACACTTGTTCTCCGGGGTCACAACTTCTACAAGGTTCAGCCTTGGGTGACCAGCTGCATCTCTCTCTTTCTCCATACCATTTCTGTGTTTTAGCAATAATATCACCAATTTTACAACCGATGGAGCATCACAGGGATCTTATTTTGAAGAGAAAAAAGCTGATTTTCTTTTGGCAAAAAAAAATGCTCATTATAACTACATCAGAGTCTTGTAATCTAAGGTCCAAGGTGTCAATTTACAGGTTAGTCGTTAATCTGAATAAACTGATGTTAGCTTCCTCTAAATAAATATTGTGTTTACCATCCTTCATGGTGGGAGCGCCCAGTCAACCTGACGGATCCTTGAAAAACTTGGTGGTCTCCATTATTTAGAGGACCCAGTCAAGGTGGATCGGACATCTGGATGTGTTTGAGGCTTGTTTCACAAACAAAAAAACATGAATAGACCCAAACCTGCTCAGGAGACCTTTCCATGGAAGAGCTAGAGAAGTTTATCGGGGTTGGATAAGGTTAAGATCTATGCTTAGATAATCCTGGTACCACCAACTTGCAGTCTGAATCCAAGATGCTTCCCTATGGAAAGATAAAGTCTTCAAATTTGGACGTCTTTAACCTTCAATGATGGCATGAACAGTTTCCAGTCATCTACGTTAGCGCATAGCTGCTGGCACTCGGAAAATATCTAACAACTTTAACCCTTTTAAAACCGGAGCTCCAGTGTTTTTGTTCTTTGATTAGGGAAGGATAAAACATAATTTTCTTCTAACATTTGTAGTGATATCAAATGTCTAAAGATACTTATACACTAATGTTATACATCGTTGTTCTGAAGATATGATCAGTCAAATGTTTTGTTCATAAACTGCTCCTAAGACAGAGGAGGTATCATCAGGAACTGGTTAAGATAACTTTACTAATGGATTTAAAACCATCACATAATATTAAGGTTTCAGCTAAACTTTTTGTCTTAATTCACACAGCGAGGCCTAAAGTCATTTTGCATGTGGCGTTCTCATCTATATTGTCTTCAAATTATGAATACTTTTTTTATTTTTTTTTATTTTGTGGACGTGCGAGCTGCAGCGTGTGAGCGCGACACTATGTTTATGTTAGCGTGTTTGGCCTCAGGCGGAGAAGTTTATCTCCAGATGACGAGTTCAATCAAGTTCAGCAGGACTCACACAGAGTGAGAGCTCACCTCTACCTGTTTGCTGATGTCCTACACTGAAGAGTGTGTACGCACACTCTACTGGTGCACTAAAGCACACTTACACAAACCAACAGCCATCTCCACCCCTAAACGTTAGAACCAAAACAGTGATTAGAGATTGAGCTCTTCCCCTCAAACCGCCACAGGTGTAATTACAGGTGAAAAGGAGACGGTCGGCGCTTCAGTTCAGTCAGCTCGCTTGCGTCAGAAATGACTTTTCTTTCACCTTTCAGGAAGTATGCATCGACACGCACACTCAGGAGCACAGAATGTAAAGGCAGCAGCAGATTAGAGGCACAAAAACAGCTCCGAGTTCAGGCAGGTGCAGGTGTGCGGTTTGTTTTTGATTCTTGCTGCTTGTTGCTCCACTTTTTCTGAGATTTGGGAGCCTTCTTCCTGCACAACCTGATAAGATGACAAGATCATTTGAGTTATTAGATTGAAACAAACTTATCAACATAAATCAGGAAGTGGGCTTGTCTTTGTTCTGCTTAAGTTCATGTTTATCTAAACTAAGTGGATCTTCAAAAATAGCAGGTTTACTGGAGGATTGTCCCTCAGGAAGGTTGGATCCAGACACAAACATTTGATTATTTGATAAATCGCTTTTGTCTCCTGATTTTATTACCTGCAATTTGTGAAAATCAAAGAATTCACTAACATGGATTATTGAACCAACAAAAAAGTTTGAAATTCAACTTTATTAAAGTGGTAAATTGTTAATTCTTAACAGATTTCCTCCTTTGACTTCAATAAGTTTAAGTGTTGTAGTATTTAGCCAGCAGAGGTCACTTTCATGGAGTTGTGTCAGGATTTTTAAATTCAAGGTAGTCTTCTTCCTGTTTGTTTTTAGATTCTACTGTTGCTGCGTGAAGTAAATCACTGTCATAAAACTGTAATGACTTTTTGACACATATTTTCTGGGATTTTAATTATTTGTCTGTTTTTAATAGAGCTATTGGAATATTGTGTCTTCTTTGTGGGATCAATAAAGTTGTTTCTTTTCTATCCTAAGATGGTATAATTCTACGTGGATTGCATAGAGTTCTGGGATGTGAGATGTGGTAGTGAGGAAGCCATGACAAGTGTCTAAAAGCACAAGAAAACATTATTTTTATTTAATCATTTTAACTGTAGTTTTTTGCTTTTTCCATATTTATATGTGGTGAAAGCTTTACAATCACATGCTTAAACATACAAATGCCAAAAAAATAAGTTTGTTGTCTACAGAAAGCAGGTCTATGATCAGTTTGGATTGTGTTTTCAAACACAACTTTAAACCCTAGTTTTGTATCCTGTAAGGCAAACTCAACACCCCAGGCTACAAAAGAAAAAACAACACAAATAACAATACTCGGTCGTTCTCTCGCTGTCTGAGATACAGGCTTCAGTTTTGCTCAGAAGTTGTGACCGTCCTGCAGAACATTTTGAACATAAAAATCAAACTCCAAAGTGCATACATAATATATCATACTACCTAGCATGATTTAATCACTAACCTTAACAACTACCACACTAATGTGAAACTTAAAGAGTTTAATGCAACGATGAGACACAGCAACTCATTGAAATGTTGTTGGATGAATACAGACTCAGTAAAACAACTTTTAACGTGATGCACGTTGCACTGTTTTCCCATCAATCTATATGTCATATCAGCATACCTTCTTAGTCGTCATCTCCTCTGTAACCGAGTTGCAGCATCCCTTTACAGTACTACTACTGCAATAGGGTCACTGTAAAGTGTTGTGTGTGACCCTAAAGTGTTATATTGTGAACTTAGTGTTATGACCCTTCAGGGTCACCCTAAAGTGTTTCGAACTTAAAGTGTTGTGTTGTGACACAAAAGCGTTCTGTTGTAAAGTTGTGTTGTTTCCCTTTAGGGTCAATGTAAAGTGTTGTGTTGTGACCCTAAAGTGTTGTTGTTTCCCTTCAAGGCCACTGTAAAGTGTTGTGGTTTGACCCTAAAGTTTTGTAATGGGAACATAAAGTTGTGAGCCTTTAGGGCCACAATAGAGCTTACACAAATGTATCAAAATTGAGGGACCTGTTCCTTTTATTGACAGTGGGGTGGAACAGTTTTCTTTTCTCCAGGGCTTCTGAACAATGATGGAACAATGCTGCCATCTGGTGGATCACCAGGAATAGCAGTGAGAGTCTTCAGATTTCTTTTCTCCCAAGAATATTGTATACTGGATAAAGTGAAGATGAAGCCAACACGACATTATTGTAGTGACCAATGTTGATTTGTTAGATTTGTTAATATGTTCTGTTTTACATTGCTGCTCCAGTCAGTGGATGAGTGTGATTGGATGAGTGTGGGTTTGGGTGGAGGAGCAAGACGATAAAAGGAGGGGGAGAATGAATGAGGTACGAGCAAGTTAGAGCAAGTTTTTCTGTGTGCTGGATGTGGTGTGGTTACGGTCAACAGTAACCATTTGAGTTCATTAAAAGCTTCATGGTTGGAACCGATCACCTTTGCTTCTTCATTACATCCAGCAGGACGTTACACTGGTGTCAGAAATCAAACACCGGCATTTTTGACCAACTGAGTCAAGCTAACCCAGCGTGCGACTTGGCCGTATAGCAGGACAGGACGGCGCTCGACCGAAAATCAAGGAAGAGAGAGAGTATAGTGATTATGTGACTTCTCAGGGACGTGAGACGGATTTCCTCCGTGAGCATGAGCACGTATTTTTGACAGAGGTAACAAGTATTGTTGCCATGGGCTATTGCTGGCCCAAAGCATGTGCCATCCCAGATCAGGAAGCAGAGACTGTAGCAGATGCCCTGGTGGAGCCCATAGGTAAACCATCGGGCCCATTGAAATGTTCACTGGGCATTTGTTGAGTTTTGGTTTCCCTTTAGGTCTTGAAGCCAAACAGCCTACGAAGCAAATTTTAGAAGGAGAACCTCTTCACAGGTTTATCTTTTGGCTCTTTGACTTCTTCCACTTTCTTCTTACTTTTTTCTTTTTTCCTCTTAGAATTGTCTGCTGGAGTGTTTGCAGACATTCATTCAATTCTTTAACCTAGTTGAGAGCTTGATCTTCTTGATCTTCTTCTGTCTTCAAAGACCAGGTCATTTTCTTTGCTTTCTTCTTCACTCTCTTTATTTTCCTCCATCTCTTCATTTCTCCCATCTCTTCATTTTCATCCATCTCTTTATTTTCATCCACCTCTTTCATTTCATCAAAAGGAAGCTCATGATACCTGTTGACCATCTCAGCCTCTACTCTTTGACGGACCCGGTGTTTTTTCCTTTCCTGTGCTTCTGGGATCTAAGCTCGGAGCTCGGAGAGGATGGAGTCCTGCTGGGCGAGCTTCAGCTTTAGATCCTGGTCTTCCTTCTGGAAATCAGCCCGTGGCTGCACGAGATGGTCATTTCATAAGTCAGTTAATGAGTCGTATGATGTTTGGCAGAAATCAACTCAACACCTTACTGTCATTCAAATCAATTGGAGCAGACAGTGTTTACATTCAAAACAATAAAAACATCAAACATCTCCTGAACTTCACTACTTCTCCCACAGAGTAAGGTCATGTTGTCATGTAATTACAAATATTTCAATGAAAAACGGTCATATTATTTCACATCTTTATAGTTGAGGACTCAGTCAATCTGACAATCACTTTGTGCTCCTCAAACTTGCTGTTCTCTTTATCTCAGACAAGATTTATGTCTGACATAACCATTATTTTAACTATTAAAATATTCATTAGTCAGCTGTAATCCTAGAAATTAATAAAACATAAATAATAATACAGAGAAGGAGAGTCCCAGGGCAGGGGTGCCCAGTTTAGTTTAGTTTAGAAATCAGCTTTTGTTGATATTTTATGACTGATTTGATGTTTTTAGACAATTACCAGTGTGAAGCTTGTGGAGACAAGCGTGTTGTAATATTGGGCTAAATAAATAAAATTGAACTCAATTGAATTTAAAAAAAAAATCTGACATAGTTCTGATGTTTCAATCTAGCTGTTGATGTGGTTTTTGGAACAGACTATGTAAGGAGGATCTCTGGGTCTGCCAGGTGCATAAGGTGTAGCAAATGTTGTCTGAGGGAGGATAGAAACAGCTGCAAGGACAGCTACAAATGGGCTGGATGTTAAACTTTAAAAACGATTTTGTATTGTTTTTCAGTGGATTGTTGTTGTTTTCTTAAGAAGAAAGTTACTCCATAACCTAGCAAACCTGAAAAACATTAGGACCCTGTTCCAAAAAGGAAGGTCTGTTGAATATCTAAGTTCTATAAATTTCATCAATAAACTCAATTTTCGGTTACAAAATTGGTAGTTATCTCCGGGCCATGTAGGTTACAATAGAAACTCACTCTCTAAACCAAACCTGTTCCTGAGCTGTCTTAAACTATTTTGCATTCACAAGAACAGTTTTTTTTAAGGTTTTATAGAAGTTTAGCTCGTAAGCAAATCTCCTTAAAATACCTCACATAAATTAATGAAGAGGAAAAATGCAGGAACACCTTCTTCTTTTGAACATAAGTTTAACCAGAACCCTGTATTATATGGGTTTTTAATTACTTGTTTATTTATTTTTTATTGTTTTGGAGGTTTTAACGAAATAAAGTAAAATAAAATAAGAGAAGGCAGACATTTAAGCTCCCATTTGTTCTTCCTTGGTTGCCAGATACTTCATCCCATGCTCTGACTGACTGCAAAAATGGTGGATGTAATATTTAAAAATAAAATAAAATAAAAAAATGCCTCAAATAAATACTGAATGATTAAATACTGCTATTTTCAAGCTGTTTATCTCCTTGACTTTTTTGTGGGGTTTGGCAGTTTTTAGATGACTTTAGGGCTGAAAACCCGTGACTCTATCTGGCAACACTGCTCTGGAGAATGGATGACATCATAGCGGCAGACGTCTTTAATCAGTGACGGTCACGCGGGTGGCTCGGTTCGTGTGCCGGCGGTGAGGAGGCTTTCTGCTCGGTACGGTGGCGTCCTCGCGCTGCGGCAGTCTCCGTTCGCGGGTCTGACCTGTTACTGTTCGATGTGACGTCACTCGGAACATGTCCGCGCGGCTCGGTTCGGGCTGACGCAGCCGTCCCCCGCTCCTTCCAGAGCAGCAGCGTGAACCAACAGGCTCCAGCAATTAACGAGGTACGAAAATAATGCAGCCAAGGAACTAATTATCTGCAAATATGGCCTTTTCTTCAGAAAATATGAGCATTGTCATTCATTAGCAGGGCTTTTAGCTACAGTGCATTAATTAAAAGGCCCATTTTTGTACTAAATGTTCTCGAAAAGCAGACTTATGTTCCCCATTTTGCCGCTTTTTGAACATATTGCCTTAAAATGCAAAGAGCTTACTACCTAATTGTTGTCAGGAGTGAATATATGGTTAATTAACGTCTCAGTCAATTTATTAGAAGCTTTAAAAATATGTAAAAATAAAACGTTTAAATAAAGTTATTTGTCAATCAAAATGAAGGCTTTACAGAACTGAGGAACTGAAGATCCGAATAAAAAATGGAGAAATCTCTGTATGTCAGGAACAAGGCCAAACGATCTTGATTGGATTCACATGATATTGGGGCCTCAAAGACACCTTGATTGTGGGAATGACCTTAATGAATGACCCGGAAAAATTCTGTGGGTCAACCCAATGTGCTGTTTACTACTAAAAGCTAAAGCATGCAAAAAGTAAGCCATATTTTATCACAGTACTTAGATTCAGTTAATTGCCGAATTTAGACTTGTGGAAAAAATAGAGAATTTTTGTTTTTGTTGAAGTTCTTTGAATGTCTCACCCAGCTTCTGTAAGAGTTTTTGTGGTCTGTATTCTAATACAATCCTCCCGCAGGAGTTACGTTCTGAAAACAACCCAGGAAAGGTGAGATCTGTCTAGTAGGATAACAGCTGTATTAATACCGTAAAGTCTCACAATATACACTTTGTTAACTTTTCTCAGACTGACACACTTTTTTATAAACCATTGATCATATATGTAAAATGCACTAACTGACCCCTCCCCCCTTGTGTTCCACACAGGAAGTACCCATCTCATAGACTTCTAATGGCAAATAAACATCTATTACTCAATCATTAGATTTTTCCGAATTAACATTTTTGCTCTGTTGCATGTTTGTGCTAATCCATTTTTTTCATAGTTTTTCTGCGATGAAAGTTAGTTATACCTTGGACCAATCAGATACCTCAGTTAAAATATGTGGTCTCTTGTTAAACGTTAAGATGTTTGACAGATTTTGTGCAGCCCGCTTTAATAGGATATGGGCTTCGCTACTTCGCTACTACAAATGGGACTTTAAAAGTACTGCCTTTTTGGTTTTTGATTCATTCAAATAAACTTGTTTTTAATTTAACAAAATATACTGGAATTTTCTGTAAGACATGCAGAAATCAAACCACAAAAATATGCCTAGCTCCCTCATTTCTATACCCGAATTCCACAAAAAATGGCTCAAATTAAAGCTTAGGAAATCATTGATGTTGTGCTATGTTTACATTTTTGTTATCTCTAAGAACTAAGCTGTAAATAGTGCAAGAACTGTGCCTTCTAGTGTTACAGGTAACACACTGCTGTCAAATGAACAGATTTTTTCCTTTGTGTAAGAATCTAGTCAACTGAGCTTGTAAATGCTGATTAACCAAGCCCAGAAAGGCGGAGGATTGAAGTTCAATGGTATGACTGGCTTATAAACGATTCTCAGTCCCTATTTGAAAAATGCCAAAAAGGGGGCGGGGCTTGTGGAGCCAGACTGAGCGGCAGAGGTGTGGCTTAGATCTATGATTGACTGTTGCGCAATGTAGCATATACTGGGTCTACTCATGGTTGTATGAGTCAAAAACCAAAAAGGCAGTACCTTTAAAGTGTCATTTGTAGATGTAAAGAGCCAAAAAGAGTGGATTTAGGGTTTGAGTACCTTGAAAACCCCCAACAATCCCCAAAGGTTTTCACCACGTAGCCTGTCAGTGTTAAAAGGAACTCTGACCACATAATTGCCTTCCACCCCATTGGCCTAGTGGTTAGAGCTTTGGTCTAACAACCAAGAGGTCCCTGGTTCAAATCCCACTGTGGGCTGATGTGTTTTTTTGTAATCCCCCAAAAATTCAATTAAGGTAGATTAAACTTTTTTTTAATAATAAACAAGGGAAATAAATGGCAAAATAGCAATATGGGGGGCTGTTTGTTTTGATTTTGGTATTTCTAAAGAGTAATTAAATAGTGCAGTTGGAGGCTTATTCCATTCTCAGTCCCTATTTGAAAAATGCCAAAAAGGGGGCGGGGCTTGTGGAGCGGGGCTATTGTCAATCATAGATGTAAGCAGAGGTGTGGATTACACTACGATTGACTGTTGGGCTATGTAGCTTATACTGGCCCTCCAATATGTAGAGTGGGATGTCTTTGTTATGTTCAATTGAAAATCACCCCCCCCCCAAATGTGGAGAGTGGTACCAGGCAAAGTGATGCAAGTTTCTCCAGAGAACTTGCCTGAACAGAACTTCAATGCAAAAGTAAAAAAATAAAATTGTAGTTTCCTCTTTTTCATGATGGTAGATTTTTACATGTGTTCTCTTATTAATTTTTGTTGTTATTGTTTTGCCTGTGTGTTAGAGAGTGTTATTATTATTGTTTTCTTTGTGCAGCACTTTGAGCTCTTTTTAAAGTGTTAGGGATGTGGACTTAACAAGCAATCTCCTGATTGGTTGATTTGACTCAGACCGACTTGGACCAATCACTCCTAACTGATGTAATCAGGCTCCAACATGGTGGTGCCCATATCACAAAGACGTGATTTAAAAGACTTCAATTTGGTTTGAGCTGAAAGTTGCTATGGGTGATGTCATACACACTTGGTCAAGTTCTCATATACAGTCAATGGGTGGGACACAAAATTGATTGAATAATGTCAAAATTTCTGTTCATAAACTAAAAAGATTGAAAGCATAAGAATAAACGCTTGATACTAGAGATTTGTTCACCTTCTGCAAACTGTGAATTAGGCTGGGTTGATAAAATCAAGGTTAGTAGATCAATAATTGATCCCTAAAAGTGGAGATCGATCTAACGCGTAATGCTAAAGTCCGCTAGCTTGATGCTAACGTGTAAATGAGATTTCCAATAGGACGAGTAAACCTAATGCTCGGTCAACCTAAGCTTACATCTTTCACTAAATGAACATCTTTATAAACTTACAGGCATGACTTTCCAAACTCCTTTTAAGGAAATATTTTTAAAGTAACCATTTGTGGTCTAAAACAGTTTTTTGCTCATACTTTCTTGTTCATCTGGAATAAGGTGTTGTGTTATAGTGCAATTGCCACCAAATGGCCAACTGAAACGCCCTCCAGGAGAGGCAGAACAATTTTTGGAGTTTCTCAGTTTAGAATCCATGTAACACTGTTTGGTATTAACAATCTCCAATATTATTTCACTAATAAATTAAAAAAACAGTCTATGAACTGTCTCAGAATAATGTTAAAATCTTCCAAACATATAGATTATTAATGTCTTTCTAAGTAAACGTGTCTAAAAGTGTAAACTTAAAATTTGATTGAATCGAATTGAATTCAGTGGATCCAAAGAATCTGAAAAATCAGAATTGAATCGATCCAGGCTCTGGTGAATTGAATCAATTCTGAACATTTCTGGCAATACCCAGCTTGGCTTTAGTTTTTCCTTATAAAAACTTGATGGTATCTTCTCGTCTTTCTTGTCTGTCTGTTTTCAGACTTAGTGATGCAGCAGAAGCTCTGCTCCAGAAGTGCTGGCTCTTTCCTTCTAGAGAAGAACGTCCAGGCCTGTGGTGCCGTCCCAGAAGCCGTCTCCTCCTGCAAACTCCCGTTCCGGTGCCCTCGCTGCGGCGAGCAGGAGCGTTTTTGCAGCCTGGCTTCTCTGCGCGCCCACCTGGAATACCACCACTCCTACCGATCCCCAGATGTGACCTCCGGCGGTTTCAGCATCACAGGAAAACTCCCTGACCCGCTGACGGCTGCGATCCCCTGGCATGAAATGAGCCTCCCGACCCGCAGGGGGCAGCAGAGCGCGGGCAGGCCTCCGCATGTCCGCTCCCTGAGCGACAGCAGGGACAGCGGGTACTTCCACTCCTACAGCTCTGTGAGGAGGCGCACTCAGAGCGTCGGGGTGGGCACCCAGGAGGAGGAGGATGAGGAGGAAGCAGGGATGGAAGCTGAAGTAGATGATGATGAAGATGATGGTGAGGAAAGGGATGAAGGCAGAAATGAGGACTTCAAATTGTCCAGCAGAAGGTCAGAGGCGTGTCACCACATCAGCCACCAGCAGCACCTGCCATTCCCGCTCCCAGCCCCCCTCAGCCCTGCAGAACCTCTTCCAGACCTGGAGCTCATGGGTACGTTTGTTTTGGTTCCACCGTCAGGAGCTGCAGCTCAGTGTCACAGCTTATGATGTGTGCTGTCTCCTCCAGAGCAGAGCCCGTTCCCTGGCCTCCAGGCGGCAGCGGCTTCGGCCGCCGTGCGGCGGCGCCTGGCCAGCATGCTGCGGGCGGCTGACAGCACCATGCAGCGGCGGCTGGCCCGGCTCAGCACGGAGCTGGCCCACACCGACACAGAGCTCCTGTGTGAGCGCGCTCACTCGCAGCACCTGGCGCAGGAGCGGCAGGAAGTCGCAGACAGAGAGAGGTCGCTGAGTCGGCAGGTGGACGTGGCGGTCATGGTGATCGCCGCCCTAAAGGAGCAGCTGAACGCCTCAGAGAACGAGCTGGAGCGGCGGGAGAGGTGCAGTCGCCGCCGGGGACGCTCATTGATTTGTTTCTTCTGTTCTCATCCCAGCATGCATCTTTTCAGGGAGGTGTCGACTATTCAGAAGTTCCTGGACGCCGCAGTCCGACAGGAAACCAGCGGTAAAGTTCGGATCCAACAGTTCATAGAAAATTTGCTGACCCGCATCGCCCTGACTGAGCGACTGGTGGAGTATTACCAGGTTAACGGCAGCCCGCCTCAGTGCAACCACCAGCAGGTACCAACAGATCACACTTCTCAGGTACACGTGTGATTTACACCATTCAGACAAATCACTATAAAGACATGTTCTGTTGCACCCCTACTTAAAATCCAGTGCTGCCTTGCATGTTACTGTTTTGCCACAATGTCTGAAGTGTTTTGCTGCTACATGTATAAAGACTGCGTTCTCAGACATCACACATTTTCAAACGTATTCTTTCTGGAACAGATTTCAAATATCAGAGTACTACGATACTTGTCCCAGCCCTAGTCACAAGTGAGTTCAGAGGATTTAAGCTCCTGTTAGTATTTATATGAGTTTCTATTTTCATTATCTATTCTCATGTTTTTACACTTTTCTCACTAATGACAGTAAAAACTCTGTTTTTGTAAATATTTATAACTTCTTTTGAACTTCTGCCCTGAAGATGCATGATAGAGTTGCTGTTGTGAGCACTAAAGTTAAAATCCTGTTTTTTTCCTCTGATCTGTGTTTTTCAGCCGGAGAACTTCGCTCACAGAATCACTAAAAGCAGGTGAGACTCCAAGATTAAACCAAACGCATAGAGTCTGAATGCAAAGTAAAGGAGCGTCCCCCGCTTCATGTTCAAACCCCCTCCTTCTGAGCGCTTTCTGTTCGGGTCACCCTCACAAAAACTTTACTGAAGTCTAGTCTTTCAGAAACGCCGCAATTCTTCAACTGTTTACACAATTAATGTAATTCCAGTGAATTCTGTAAAGGAGAAAATCAGCTTTGTGTTGATGTGTAATACTGTGCACTACAATGATATGGAACACTCAACAAAAGTGAAGTGCTTAAGTATTTAACGTAAATAGACCAATTCTGATGGGGACAAAAGTAGCTTTGTGCATATAAAAGCCACATTATAAAGCGTTTCATTCATTCATTCATTTTCCTGACCGCTTCTTCCCTTTCGGGGTCGCGGGGGTGCCGGAGCCTATCCCAGCTACTGATGGGCGAAGGCGGGGTACACCCTGGACAGGTCGCCAGTCTGTCGCAGGACCTCAATCACACACACATTCACTCTCACATTCACACCTAGGGACAATTTAGAGTCATCAATTAACCTATGAAGCACGTTTTTGGACGGTGGGAGGAAGCCGGAGTCCCCGGTGAAAACCCACGCATGCACGGGGAGAACATGCAAACTCCACACAGAAAGGTCCCAGCCAGGATTCGAACCGGGGCCTTCTCACTGTGAGGCGAGAGCACTAACCACTGCGCCACCCTGCAGCCCTGAAGCGTTTCATATGAACACAAAGTTGCTTTCTCCGTGTCAGATTTAGTTGGAATTACATGAGCTGCGTAAGCAGTTGAAGAGTGTTGAGGAGGTGCTAACACAAGAGGGCTAACACTGGAAATGTTGCTCCTAAATGACACGCTCTTTGACCCTTCGAGTGTGTACTCGATCAGCGTGAATAACCTGATTCTGATGCGGAGAAAAGCAACTTTTCATACCGACTTTACGCCAATATGTAACATATTACTGACGTAAAATATCACTTAACAATGAAAAGTCATTCAGTCAAGAAATTCTAGAAGTTGCAGTTCCTCAAATGACCACTGGAGGAGCTGATAATGTTTGGGATAAAACTCTTTAAAGGTGCATTCACACCGAATGTGATTCGTGCGACAATTTCGTTACGCAACGAATTTGCTGGTCGTCGCCTGTTAAAAAATGTGTTCCTGAGTTTGGTGCCGCGGCCACATGTGGGAGGAGCTACCAGCCAATGTTCTTAGGATGATAGCTCTAAGGAACCTAAAGCTGAGTTCCTGATTGGCAGGTATTTAATTCAGGTATTTAAATTTTGGCTGCTCAAATGGAGCTGCTGCCGGACCGCCGCGCCCATCACTCAAATTGCCCAGCGGGACTTCAGATCACCTCATGTTGCGTCTGTTCCATTGACATAACATTGAAACCAGCTGCCTCCACGGTGTGAAAGCACCTTAATGTCTAAATTTGTGTTTTGGTCCTCCTGCAGGTCAGCAGGAGGACAGCTGTTCTCCTACGGTTTCCCAGACAGAAGAACCCAGTCCTTCACCCAGTTCGGAGGCCACCCCGCAGCTTCTAAAGTCTCCGGGGAACGGGATCGCGAGCGGGAGCACCGTGAGCGCCTGGCCCAGTCGTCCAGGCTGTTCTGCCGGCCGGAACACAGGAACGACATCTGGAACCACCAGCGGCGCCGCTCCACCGGGTACGAGGCCTAGAACTTTGGGACAGCGGGGGCAGCTGCGAGTTAACCCGAGGAAACTGTGGAGAATCCCAGATTACAGCAGTTCTGCTGCTAATCTGGAAATGTACATTTATGACCAGAATAAAGCTGAATCAGATTATTTATGATGTAAAAGTAGAGAGAAAAAGCTGCAGGAGAAACTTTGAAGGTTTCAACTCTTAACACTTTTTGGGGTGGAGCCTCTTCATCAGCACAAACGCCTGACGCACTTAGGTGTGTAAACATCTCCATCTGCTTTAGCTCAGTTCTCACATCCAGTTCAGAGCGTGACCCGTTCACATGTTCTGTGCCAGGAGGAACCTGGTTTCCTGAATCCATCATTGTGTGAAGTAACCAGGATGGAGGTTTAAGGCCGGGTTTCCTCATTTGCACAAAAGGTCTGCTGGCATGCAGGACCGACGCTTTCAGAAGGAGAGAGGACAGAGAAGAGGAGGAAACCAGGTTTCTTTAGCACTGTGAAGACATAACAAACTAATCGAATGAGACTCAAATACTCCTAATCCACGATTGTCCCCCATGTCAGAACCTCTGTGGAGGTTTGAGGTGTTTCAGGTAGATGTTGAAGCTGCGGCGGGAAAACTACACAACAATCGAGACACTTTAGCTTGTTTGAAGGAACGAAAGTGAAGAAACTCAGGGTAAGAGAAAGTGTTCTGTTTGGGCCTTTTGGCGTTAGTTTGGTTCTCAAAGCACAGACAGAAGTTCTGGGTCCGACTCAGACCTGAGGAAGTCCTCTTTTCAGATCTGCAGGATGAAGAGAGAATAGATTTTTGCTTAAGGGAAATGCAGTCGATTACTACTGTTCTGACTTGCTGCATCTTCATCCTCCTTTCTTCATCCTATGGTCCAAACTAGTGACTGTGTATGAGAACTGGACTGAGTGAGTGTGATGTCACCCATAGAAAGTAGTTAATTTCTGGTTCCAACCAAATGAAGTCGATTAATTTACCATTTTTTCATGATACAGATTTTGGCTTCTTAGAACCAGCTGGTACTTCCTGTTTGGAACACCGGGGGGGAGGAGGAGGGGTCACTCAGTCCAGTTCTCATATCACAGTCCAAAAGCAGCTTCAATGAATGTTCAAAATGGATCATGAACAGCTTCACCTTCAGCTTCTATCATTTTCAAAAGAGAAAAATGCACTTTGTGGTCTGAATTCCTAATGTTGACAGTTTCCCTGCTAGTTTGGAGGATTTTTGTTGACACTTTTCTCCTAGAAGAAAGTTTCTGCAATAATGACATCCAGAAGGATCTGCAGGAGGAGACGCATGTGGTTCATTGTCCCAGAAACCGACCTGCAGCTCCATGAATGTACAAAGCAGAAGAAAGCTGGACCGACGCAGCGGCCCGTGTGAGGCGTACCTGCGCTCATCTTTTCTATGACGTGTTTACGTGTCGTTTGTGAGACTCGGTATCAAAGTTTTGTTGGAGCTACACATGCGCCATCTTTGTTTTTGGCAGCTGTGGAAATTCTTCAACTAAAATAAGGTGGAGTTGTTGTAAAACTGAAGGTAAAAAAAAGAAAAGCCTTTAGCTTGTTTATTTATTGAGATATTTTACAGTAAAAAGGTTCAACGTTCAGTTCATTAGTGTATTTATAATTTGCAAAAACAGTCTTCTTTGCTGCGTCAGAAATCAGGAAGTTAGAAAAGGTTTGATCTGAAGCCTCTGAAAACCTTCAAGCTCTTTTGATCCTAAGATCAACCTGAATCTGAAAGCTCCTGGAGAACCTCTAAAGTCCCTTTCATAGGGAAACTGGAGCGTTTGGAGGTCACTTCCTGAAGACCTGAGGAGGGACAGAATCAAGCAGTTCTACCATCGGCTGCTTTGTGACGATGGAAGACTTTTGATCGGTCTGGATTCTTCCAAGGAGACGTAAACCTCAGCACTGCTGAGTCGGTCTCTGATGTGAGAACAAAACTTAATTCTCCTTTTTAGTTTCTAAAATATTCATTTTTGTGAAGGTTTTTAAAACTTGTTTGATTTTGAAATCCATGTAATGGTTAAAAAAGAACTCTGCAGCTCAAACCATGTGTAAAAACGCTCCATGGTTGGAAAAGAAATTATTCAGAAAATCAGCAATATTTCAAAAAGAATGACTGAAAGGGGCTCGACTTCCATTTAAGGTTTTTCTTAAAAAAAAACAGCTTCTCAAAGTGAAAACTGAGACTTTATTGTTATTTAGAAAGGTTTGAATTAACATAAAAGTCCGAATTCCCTCACCACTCCCAGTTAGTGCTCAATTTTGTAGAGCTGTCCAAATCTACAATTCCAAAATGCGTTGCCCTGGAAATTTCCCAGAAGTCTCTGCGACAAACTAATATGCATTGATGCATCACGTTTGAACCATTTGTCATTTGAAGAAATCCATAAACTGTCTTTTGTAAATGGCTGTCATATTTGGCAGTTAAAATAAAAATAAGCAGTTAGCGTGGTGTCTGAATTATCCAGGGCACTGGATGGTCGGTCCCTGTGTTTTAGAGGTTCAGGAGTAGTGAAGGAATTCAGACAAAGCTGTTGTTTTATCAGAGCCGCATCTTCCTCGTTTTTATGTTTCTGTTATTCCGAATACTTTATTTGTAGCCAACAGTTAAACAGACTTTTACTCTCCAGATGTGATTTTAGAGTTTGTCCTCTACAGCAGCATCAGTGCTTAATGTTTCCTACTGTGGGTTCGGCGCTGAAGCGTGCATGAAGCTACGATTCCACTCCATTGAGTTTTGGTGACGGCGTGCTTCACGTGTGGCCAAAAGAGCAAAGTATCTATCAAAAGCTGTAATCTCATCCGTGTACTTTAGTAGCAGAGCCAGCTCCATTGTCCTGGGACTTGATGGACAGTCACAACCAGCAGCCTGGAAGAGCTGGTCACAAAGGGGCGGGGTTTGGCTGACTATCAGATGAAAACATCTAGAAAACAGACTTTTGAAAACAATGAGGAGGAGGGATTAAAAGAAAGCTGCAGAAAAGTCATTTTATGGCGTGTTTTTGTTCTGTCGGTGATAACCTGTTTTTATGTGTTTTAGGAGATGGTTTGGTGTCTTTCTGTTCGTCTTTTTGGGATTTTGTCTGCAAAGTGATCTCTAGTTTTGTGCCTTCACTCAGCAGTTCTGTAGTCTGTAAAATGAAATGCAATACTGTGAAGAAACGAGACTTTGTGTTGAAACCTGTTGGTGAACATTAAAGGAAAAAACTGTCTGTGCAGTTTGTGATACTTTTTTTCTGAGTTTGTGTTGAGGTCCTTAAGCAGGATATTTGATCATAAAATGGAAATAAAGCAGCTGTTTCATACATCTGGTGAATTAAAATATTTAATGAGTGAACCAGATGGCCAGTCTTTAATTTTGAAATCTGAAGCCAAATGAATTGCTGCAGTTCCTCAAATGACCACTAGAGGCTGGTTTCAACAGTGAACTATTTCTCATTCACTTCCATGTTGCAGAAAATCCAGCTGTACTCCAAAACTGAACCTCTGTTCAAAACTTTTTCTGTGCTACCTATCAAAAAAATAACCCCCGCCTCAAAGATTCACAAACTTCAGCTGTAATAAAATATTTAAAAAATAAAAGCATGAAGAGCTGTTGAACAAGCTGGGAAGACTGATCTTGAATATCAACAGGGCACTGTTCTTCTCCCCACAAGGTGGCGCTATGAAGATTAATATCACAAAATCAAAGGTTTTTTGTAAACATGGTGGCTGTAGCAACTGCTGTGGGTTCAATTCCCAGACTTAACAGTAACAGCAAAAAGCATCAAATTGTATTTAAAATCTGAACTCAAAAAAGAAAACAGTAATTCCCTGTAACAGTGATGTCATTATGTTTCACCAAATGAGTCTGACCTAAATTACATAAAAATGTGAAGATGGCGCTCTGCCATGTCACTTTAAAAGCTGTAATGTTTTTGTCATTTTTTCTGCAAAAACTGCAGGGTAAAAGTTTACAGGATCTGGTTTTGATTCCAGTTTGAGATCCTGTTTGTTTCCAGCACTCATGGTGAAATGACTTCATTCTGGAGGACTACAAAGACCATCAGCCCCTTGGGTTTTCCTTTAAAGTGTCAGGAGGAGAAGAAAGGGGGCACAAGGCGCACAGGGACTCCCCTCTTCTTCGTGGACGGGGCAGCTGTCGGGCAGCATGTCTGCAGGAAGTGGCCTGGTTTCTGTGGATTTTGAAATCTTCGGACACGTTCAGGGTCTGTATGTTCTCCTCTCTGCAGCGTGAAGGCTGCAGCTGAAAAATGATCTGTGCTGCTTAATTTAGCTGCTGCAGCTCTTTCTGATCTCTGCAGAACAGATCGGTGTGGATCTGAAGGAGGTTCAGGCAGTTTCTAACTGCTCCTCTTTGTTTTCCAGGTGTTTGCTTCAGGATGGTGAGTCTCCTGATTTCAGCTGCACAAGCTTTGAAAAAACATGTTTTCTTGTCAGTATACAAACAAGGTAATGACATGTTTAAACACTGTAAACTAACTAATTTTGCAGAATGAAAATTGCATAAATTACAGGAAAAAAAACAACTGGTTATCATTTTCTATATATTCAAGATTAAAATTAATTGTGTTTAACAAGAAAATTCTTATATTTTTGTTCCTGATTTTAATCTACATAAACAGTTTTGCAATATTTAAATATGCAAATGAAGATTATTGACATTACTACATTTAAAGGAACAACTTTTTCTATAGTATAATTCAAAATTGAGGTGTGTTTAAAACTAGGAAAAAATGCATTAACTGGAAACCTGAAGTTGCTAAAGGTAACTGGAAAACGCTAAAGTACTGGTAGAAGTGTGAGTACCAGCTCAGTGACCATGTGGTAGAGTGTCCACCCCAAGACTGGATAGTCATGAGTTCGAATCCAGTCATACCAAAGACTAAAAAATGGGACTCGGTGCCCCTTGTTGACACTCAGCAGTAAAGAGTTGGATTGGGGGTTAAACCACCAAATGGTTCCCAAGCGCATCTGTGTCTGTAGCTCACCACTCCAGGGGACGAGTCAAATGCAGAGAACAAATTTCACACACTAAGGTGAGTGACAACTAATGGGACTTTTTAAGAAAACAAAAATGACAGGAAGCAGCTAAATTAGCAAAAGACAATAGCATAATTCTAGTAGAATAGTAGATAAATTCTATTAGCTTGATGAGATAGCATGACGCTAATATAAAAATGAAATGCTAAAATAGCTTTAAAAATTAAAGAAATGTCTAATTCAACTGAAAGTATATATGATGCAAATTTAAAGGGTTATATGACCAATTAGAAAAAAACACAACTGATTGGCAATTTAGGAAAACTAGCAAAGGTTAAGTGCAAAAGTGAGTTAGCATTATGCTAGCAAAAGGTGTTAAATGCTAAAAAAAAAATAAAGCCTTTATTCTAAAGCAGGCAAAAAAAATATGTAAACTGTATTTAGGCCAAACATATTTAAACAAGTGAATTTACAGCACAAAGTGCAAAAAAAGCCTAATTTGTGGTTAAAAAAAATGCACAATAGAATCTAAATGTTTGCAACAGAAGTGAATGTTCTGAAGTGTTTGCACATTACTTTGAACACAGCTAGAACCAAAGGGATTCTGGGAGGTCAATTGTTCAGTACTTTCTCTTCTACTGTAATTCTGTTTACAGCATTTAAATGTAGCAATTAAAATGGATTCCTAAGGACATATGTGATTCCAAAGACTCCTAAAACAATTCCACAAATAAGAATAAAGTTACACTTTTAAATAAATCGAACTTAAGTTAATAAGTTACAAACATACACAAACATTACATGACTTTTTTCATGTCTTACTTTTTCTGTTTCCTTTTTATCACTTCAGCTAATTTTTATGATGTTTTCTGTAACATAATTACTTAAAATTGTTAGTTTGCTTGCTTCTCTTAAAACAATTTCATACAAAAATGTAATTGTTTTTTTTTTATTTTAAGTATATATATATATTGGAAGTTTTTATTTATGTATTGTTATTATTTTTTGTTTTTACTGCATTTTTGCCCAATTTTTGTGCACATTTTTCCAAGATGGCCGTTTTTGTCCTCAATGGAATTAACTTTTCAAAATCTCCTCTGCAGCTTCCACTTTTCTTTCATAAATTCTGTTTGATTTTTTTAAAGAAGATTTAAAACAAAAATGTCTCCAAGTGTTTATCTTCTCTTCTGCAGTACACAGAGAAGGAGGGTCTGCGGCTCGGTCTGGTCGGGTGGGTGAAGAACACCTACAGCGGGACGGTGGTGGGTCAGGTGCAGGGTCCGGCTGAGGAGGTGGAGGAGATGTGAGCGCACACATCAACCACAGCACACACACAGATCTGGAAGCTTCACTGCACCATCACTGCAGGGTGTTGATCTGCGTTCAGCCACAAGGTGGAGCTCTTTACCCTCATAACCCCTGCTGTGATTTTAGGAGGAAAACAGCAGAAATCCTAAAGAGAACAGAAACAATCCTACGGGATTTAACAATTAAATTCTTAATTTATGCTTTTTGTTATCAAATCATCTGAAATTTCTGGGATTTTTATTGACTGAGGTAACATTTTGGAGTTTTAGTTCATAGTTTTGGAGGGAAAAGCATCTTAAAATTTACTTAATCCTTTAACACTGGAGCTCCAGAGTTCATGGTCTTTGATTTACTGTAACTTTTCAACTGTTAACCCTATCAATGTAATTGCAGTAGATTTTGAAGGAGAAAAGCGGCTCGATGAGCCGCTTTTCTCCTTCAAAATCTACTGCAATTACATTGACAGCGATAATGGTTAAAAAAGAACACTATGTTAAAGACTTTTGTGTTCAGGTGTTAAAGGGTTACACTCCAGTGATAATTCCTATACTTTATTTTAAAATTTTACATTTTAGATCAAAATAACATTTTCAGAGAGCTCCACGTTGCAAAATAATCTTTAGTTATAAGCTGGTTTCACATCATTTGGATCAAAATCCAACCATGTAAATAAAACCAGCTGGTAAATAATCTTAGCAACATTAATTAAAACCAAATTTTTGTTACTTTTTTATTTATTAAAAGTAAAAAACAGGTCCAAAAAATATTCAGATATAAGAACGTGTTGTATTTGTGTGCTTAAATATTATATTTAAGCTTTAAAAAAGGCTCAACCATCCTCTATCAAGTCTGCTGGGAGGAGTTGCTTAGTTTGTTTCCACATATTTTTATTGTTTTTGAACAGAATAGCCTCAGAATTGTTAGAAAAAACATAAACTTGACTGTGTCGCCGTTCAAAACGGTGATGTCATGAACTGAATAAATGGAAACCAAGAATGGGCGTAAAACCAGAGATCAGAGATCAGAGTGGGACGTCTGTGTCTGTGTGCTGCAGTCTGAGGTCAGCTGGGTGTGGATGGCTCGTGAAGGTGACCTCATGTTAGCCACAATCTGCTGCTGTCACACACACAGGCACACAGAGAAAAGGAAGAAAAAAACAAACGATTCCCGGTGTTTGATTTCCACTTTCTCCTGCACCACACGGGTGGAGTTTCATCCTCCTGTAGCTACAACTTGACTGTAAAACTGTTCTGTAAAGCATTTAACACACATTTCTTAACCGCAGTATAGATTCTTAAACACCCACTCTGATGAAGAATTGAGTGAATCAATGAATTACAAAAAAGAAAAATCGGATTAATCGCACTTTTTGACCACAATTAATTGCAGTTTTTTACCAGGTAAAATGTATTTGTACAATACCACGGATCAAATATTCCCCTTTATGTGAAAAAGTGATCTAAACCACAAAAATAGCAAGAATTAAGTGCTTAAAAACTGACTGATTATTTATTTCTTTAGTAGGTGACCATGGTAGAGGGATAATACCTAATGAAATGTCTTAATTCTCTTTGATTAATCACATGGGTTAATGTTCACAACCCTAGTTTTAACATGTTTTGGCATTTTTCTGGAACAAATATGAGGAAAATTAAGCTCAAAATTGCATTTCTGAGTATTTCTTTATTCAAATCTTTGTGAATCAGGACCAGATGAAAACATGCTGTTGGAAAAAGAGTCTATATGTGACGTTGAAACTTCTCCTCGTTTGAGTTGGGATCCGAATCTAGATAGATCCAACATTGATCACCATTTTTGTTGCACCCAAACTGTTATTTTAGGAGTGTGAGGGGCTGTAAGCTAGAGGGAGAGTGTAAACAAGGAACTCTCAGTTATGGGTGAAGGGACGGAGGTCAACGGCACCAACAGTCCCGCCCACAACTCAGAGGTAAATGTTGAATGAACTCCTGCCGCTCTGCAGAAACTATGTCCTAGAAAAGAGTTTATGAAAGAACTGTCGCGCTGTAGTATCTGCCTAGCTGCTTTTTATCGTGTAAATTTTAATTTCTTTTAAGTAGTATTTTATGTATGTATTTATTTATTTATTTTTAAATTGTTTTTAGGATTGTTATGTATTGTATTTTCTTGTGTACAGCACTTTGGGCCTCCTTGGCTGGTGGTGAAAGGTGCTTTATAAATGAATAAATGAAATGAAATGAAATGAAACTGGTGAAGGTTAAAATACTGAATGCTAGATTGCTGATGTCTTTAAGAAATTAAAATGACTCCTTAATTTATTTGTTTTTTTTTACTGCTGCTTAAGTTTTTAGAGCAAAGGTTTAAAAATGAACCTGTAAATCTGATAGGATTTCAAAAGAAACGAGGAGAATCTGTTGAGTTGTGGACTGATGAAGCAAAAAAAGAAGCTGGGGTTTGCAAAAGAGAAAAAGTTAGGAAAATCAAATGACTTAAACCAGAACTGTGTCGATAAAAATTTCAGAAATCCTTTGACTTTACAGTTATGTAAAGATTATGAAGTAACTTAGTTCCACCGTCGCTGTGATTTCCACACAAACACCGAACGCCTCATGAGAACATTACATCTTTGTAAACCAGAAACACACTTCATTACGTCAGGAATCTTTTCCGTGTGACTTTCCGATGTCCTTCTCGTCGACTCCACTTTCACCACGACCTCACTTCCTGTTCAGCTCGGGATGCAGGAAGCTGGTTTTCCTTTGGGCTCATTTCAGAGTCTGATAACTTTGTTAAGGAAAGCAATAGAAGCAACAAGAAGAGAGTGGAGGTCTCCACTGAGAGGAGGAGCAGAGAAATGGTGGAGATGTTGAATTGATTTATTGAATAAGGACAGACATAAAAACAGATTTACTGTGAACAGCAGTCCAATGCCCAGAATGTGTCCTTAGCTGGGCTTTTCTTTTTTTTACAATTACAAGTATACATAAAATGAAATTAAAATACAAGAAGCAAAGCAGTTAACAGTCAGTGTTAAAATTACATAAGGCAGTTTAAAAAACGCATTTTTTTTTGTCAAATATCTTCAGTGCTTGATTATAAATCTTCTCCACGGTGTGGTCTGACTGGATTCATAGACATTAAAAATATCCAAGCACATTCTGGAATCAGGCATTGTCTTATTAATTTAAAACACGTCATGTTTAATCTGATCACCTTGCACTCTTATTTTTAATATGGCTTTTAAAATTTAATTAAGAGTCTGAAATAATTCCAAGATATTTTTCCTCTTGAATTGGATCAATTAATTTTCCATTCATAAAAATGTGTAATAAGTTAGTAATAGTGTTTTTTTAATGGAGACAAACAAGAGTTTTCCAGCAAATTGAAGGATGAGTAGAAAGAAACTGAAGAAAAAAGACAAACATTTGAATGAATCTGTGGAGTAGATCATTTTTTTTACATTTTTGATTCCAATCTTAGCAAAGACTGAACTGTTTTTGATGTTTAATAGTAGAGAGATTAGAGCCTGAGTTGATGTGTGATGCTGATGAGACGGCGCTGTGATGTCAAAACACGCAGAAAAGCTCTTTGTGCGGCGATTATGTCAGAGCGGCAGCATCAGGAGTTTGGACGCAGGATCAGAGTTTTAGAGGAAAATCGCTAGAGATTACAAACCAGCAGACGTCCAACTGCTGGGGCTTAGTGTGTGTGTGTGTGTGTGTGTCCGACTGTGTGTGTGTTGTTGAGGCAGATCAGTCAAATGTATTTGGAGAGTTTTGACCAACAAAACAAAGTAGGGCATCAACTCTGCCACCGCCTCCCCCACAGTGTCTGTCTCTGACCCTGATCCGCTGCGATCTCCTCTAATCTACAGCCTGTCCATTTGCAGCGTCATAGATTTTCCCATCATGCCTCTGGCTGTCCAGATCAAAAGCTCAACCCCCAACTGACAAACAATATCTCAGCTCTACCATCACAATCAATATTTATAAATATTTTTAAGTATAAATAGTCTTTTAAAGTCTTTTAACACTTTAGTAACTTTTGCTAATTATTTAGTATTAATATAAAGGTTCTCGCCTATGTAACATACAGTTAGCTTAGTGCAACTTTTTGTAAATGAAGTATGTAGTCAAACTTTCACACTTAAAATATGATATAATGTTTTTTAAAATCCTTTAAACACCTAAGGGGGTGACGCTTAAACTCAAAATCTTTGTCATACTTTAACTTTTAAGCCGGTAACACGATTAACGTAATTCCAGTAGATTTTGAAGGAGAAAAGCGGCTCGATGAGCCGCTTTTCTCCTTCAAAATCTACTGGAATTACGTTGATCATGTTAACGATTGAAAAAATACCGTAAATCAAATAAATGCTTTTAAAGGGTTAAAAACATCTCTATTGGTTCACTAGTAGACAGACTCGATGTCAAGAATCCAAATGTTTTGATAAGCATTAAAAAAACTGAAATCTTTTCAAAACTGCAGATCTGGCAACCTGCACTAATAATGAACAGGAAACATTCAAAATACAGCGATTTTGATTTCATGATGGCAGGTGAGGCACTGCTTCACCTGCTTCCACCTGGATAAAACAAATGACAAAAAAAGCTGAAAACTGACTAATTGATCCCAATTATGTCCACCTCCCAAAAAATATTTTTACCTCCACAGTCTGAATCCAAATCGCTCAACTGGGCAGAAAACTGAATTCTTTGCTTGCTAACTTGTTGTTGACTGGAATATTCAATTTCCTCAGAGGGACGGGGGAGGACAGAACACTTTCACATGATCTGGCTTATGCCATTTCATGGATTTTGGGTGTTTTTTTATGATAGAGTAAATGATAATGAGTTCTAAATTTTATTTTAGACAATTTTAATAAATGTTCTGCTCGAGAGTGTTGGGGGCCCCAGGCAATCGCCTAGCTTTGCCCAATGATAAGTCCGCCCCTGTTAGCATTGTATTTATTTTTATGCATTTTAAGCTTCTTCTTCACCGTTTTATTATTATTTTCGTAGCATCTTTGAAAATATATGTTCCACATTTTTACTACATTTTCCTTTAAGTGTTTTGTTTTGTTCATTATTCAGCTTTTATTGAGTTGTTTTCTCATTCCCCAGCTAACTTTACAATTTAATTTCATGTAGCAGCCATGTATTCTCTTAAGTTATGTACTCAGTTTAACAATAAGCTTATTTTAAAACTTGAAGTTTGTTTCCTGCAGCTTCACGACTTTTACAAATGAGCATTTCACAAGTTTGCATTTATGTTACATTTGTTGAAACCTCTTGAATGTTTAGCATTCACATTTTCTTTGTTTCCCCTTTAAATATTACAGTTTCTATAGATGCTTTATTATTTAATATAGCATATTTAGTGTCTGACTTTTTTGCATCCTTTTGTCGTTTAAAAAATGTGTTTTAATTATTTAGCCTCTTTTTTATTTAAAATGTTAACATCAAAAGAAGCAGGTGACGGTGAAATCAGGAATGACCTCACACAGAAATGTGTCACTGAAGCTTCTTCACTCTGAACTAGAACTGTTTTTCCTCCAGGAAGGTGTGGCTGAGTAAAGAAGGAAGTCCCAGCAGTCGGATCACTAAAGCCTCCTTCAGCAACCAGAGATCCATCGACAAGTTGGAGCTCTCCGGCTTCTCGACCCGCTTCTGACCGGCTGATCAAACAACCCGAGGAGTTCTCATCAAATTTAGAGTTTCATGAGTTGTAGTCACTGATTAAGCATTTGTCTTCTGTTTTATTTTCAGATGAAAAGTAGCTGTTTTATGTCTAAAAATGTTGAATTAAATACTAAACCCTCCTTTTATAAATGAAACCTTGACTGAAGCAAATTACATAAAATTTGAATTTCATGATAATGCAGAAAACCCTGAAAAATGTTGCATGAAATGAATGAATGTTTGTGAAAAGTCTAAAAAAAAATCAAATACAAGTCCTTCAAAGTGCTGATTCCATATCTTCTGTGGGTTTGAGCAGCGACTCGTGCTGCAGCTGAAAGTCACAAACACACAATCATCAAAGGTCTTATGCAACAGCGAGTCACCTGATCCAACAACCTGCTATCTGATCCAATTAAATGAGAGCAAGAAAATCCCTGATCAGCTGCTAAATCCTGACACTGCAGGAGCACAACCTTCACCGCAGTGACTCGGAGATGAGGCTGCAAACTGTCTGCACTCGTGAGCCTGAACTCTGAGCAGAGGAGACGAGGAGAAACAGGAAACATGGAAACCAGATTGATCTTCTGAGAGTCTATTTTGGTTTAGGAAGGGCTTTGTTTAAGCCAGAAACATGCCGAAGATGAATGTGCGTTGGAGTTTGGAGACCAGCTCTGCCTGCAAACGCTGCTGGGGGTGGAGGCTCTGTCGTCATGCCAACCCTCCCGGAGACATTACTCACACAGAGACGCACAATAACGACAGCAGTGGTGGAGGCGTTGGATGCTGCAGCGCTGTGTTTGAGGAGGATCTTATGTTCTGCGATACACAAACCCATTTCCAGCAGATTTGAGTGTCTTAATGGAAGCCGAGCTTGTGGGAAAGTGTCAGAAAATGCTGAACTTGATGTGGAAGAATAGTTTAAGTCTGCTTTTATTGGTAATCTGGAGGAAAAACAACCTTAAATTCTGGCCAAAAAAAGTTTTTGTCTTCTTTGTAACAAGCTCTTTCAAACCAGCACTTGATGCAGCTGAGTGAATGCTGAGTGACTGCTCCATTCAGGAAATGTAAATTCTTATTTTGATGCAGAAAGATGGTCTCCATGAAGGTGATAGGTCCTAAAAAGCACACAGTTAAATTCCTCTGTGTGGCTGATAAATATGTGCAGCCATTTTTCATTTTGATGTCCCACAAAAAGTCAAAATTTCCCATGATCCTCTGCTAAAGACACCACACCCCCAATAAAAACACACATATTAGGCTTTGAACAGCTTCTACAATGTGTTGTTTTTCTAGTAAAAAGAACATGCCAGTCATGAAAGGTTCTTCTTCTTAAAATAATGCCATAAATTTAGATTTAAACCACAAAAAAAGTTCTTTTTTTTTATACTACTGTTTCAATGTGTTTAGGTCACGCACAAAGAGTTTGCAAAGTTCAAAAGAAACTAGAAAAGTTGCAGTACCTGCTATAATGCTATCCTGAATGTGGTGGCTGAAGATGCTAAAAGTCTTTAATTGCTGAATAAAGTCATGAACGTGTTGAACATTTTGATATAAACTTGTAGACAAGGAATTTGGATAATAAAAAATGCAACATTGCTAAAATTTTAGCTTCACTCCAAATTATTCCAAAGAACCTCAATAGAGGCCACCTTAGCCAATAAAGATAACGTGTTACTGAAATGTTAAAATATTAGCTAAAACCTTAGTAAATACTAAATTATCTAAAAACATTAGCATGGTGCTAAAATATTAGCTAACTAGCCTTAAAATCCTCAGTAGCAATGTCCTTAATTAGTCCTTTTTATTCCACACTTTTGCAGCCAGAACTATTATGGGAGAGTGTAAACTATTTATTGGTTTCATTTTTAAAATGTTTTTGTATTGTTTTTTTCTGTGAAGATTACAGAAATGAATTACTTAAAATGTGGCTATGTGTGGCTTTCTGGAAAACCATAAATGTTTACGGTTAGGTTGTGATTTTTCTGTTTGCCTACAAACTGACCCTGGCCCGCGTCAGAGAAGAAAACAGTTATGTGGCCCTCACAAGAAAAACTTTGGGGACGCCTGGTTTGTGCGATCAACGTGAATTCTGACGTTATGAAAAGCTGCTTTTCATATCAGCTTTGCACCAAAATGCAACACATTACAAACACACTTAAAGCCGCTTTTCCTCCGAGACTGCGTCAGCTCAAGTACACTGATATGTAAACACTTCACTGCTGTAAAGTGTTGCATATCAGCGCTAAGCTGCTTTGTTTCCACTTGTGAATCCGCTGGAATTACTTTAACTGCGTAAACAGTTGAAGAGTTATGAACGCCTAAAGAATGTCAACCCTGGAGCTAAAATTCTGACATTAAAGGGTTAATTCAACTGGAAATCGTTGTTGAACATTTTAAAGATCAAGGCTTTAATTGTACATAAAAAATATCATAAATGTATGATCTTGACATAAAATTAAAAAAGTGTTACAGACTCGACTACAAATGCGTTTATATTTGATGATATGATTGGACTGTTTTCCATTGGAATTATGGGTAATTGTTTTAACATGCCACCAGCCCGGTATTGGTCACTGGCTCCAGGTGTCTGGAAAAAAAAACTGTCCTGAAAACAGGTAAGACCGTTTAAAGTAAAATGTTGCTTCCTTAGCACAAAGAAATAAATATTAACCCATTAACAGATTAAGTAAGTTTTTACTGTTGTTACTCCAAGACATATCTGGGATTTCAAACTGGAAACCATGACAAAATTTTATTTATTTATTTATTTTAAGTATACTAATAGGTCTTAAATTCATATATAAAGTGCTTTCATGCTCAAAAAAAGAAATGTAGTTTTGTTCATTGATGGAGAAGGAAAAAGGACAAAAAAGTTTAGCAGATGTTGTACTTTTTTTAAGTTGTTCTTCGCAGGACTTTCTAAAGAATTTTAAAATACTTTCTAAAACTGTGGTTCTTGTAAAAAAAAAACTTCACGCAGTTCAAAAGATAATTTTGTAACAAGACCAATTATTAAAAAAAAATAATAATAATCTTTTAGGCCCAAACTTTTGATGACGAGATGTGAATTCATTTCTGAACGTGCTTCAAACCGGAAGTTACCTGTTGGTCAATTGAAAATAGTTTATGGAAGTTTATGGGATTTATGATTTTGGCAGCACATCTGGTCCCAATTTGGTTTGATCGCTGTGGCAACACAAAGCGGCAGACTTATCAGTTTTAATGAGTTTTTGGAAGAGTTTGAGATGTCCATCCATCCATCCATCTTCTTGACCGCTTCTTCCCTTTCGGGGTCGCGGGGCGCCGGAGCCTATCCCGGCTACTGAAGGGCGAAGGCGGGGTACACCCTGGACAGGTCGCCAGTCTGTCACAGGGCCTCAATCACACACACATACACTCCCGCATTCACACCTAGGGACAATTTAGAGTCACCGATTTACCTGTGAAGCATGTTTTTGGACGGTGGGAGGAAGCCGGAGTCCCCGGTGAAAACCCACGCATGCACGGGGAGAACATGCAAACTCCACACAGAAAGGTCCCAGCCGGGATTCGAACCGGGGCCTTCTCGCTGTGAGGCGAGAGCGCTAACCACTGCGCCACCGTGCAGCCCTAGTTTGAGATGTCTTCATTTTTAATTCCTTACAGAAACAGAGTGTGTCCGTTCGCTTTCATTTTCAGGTTGTAGAAATAATAACCTGCCCTCCTCTTCCTTCCCCTGTGCTCATGAGCAGAGAAAGAAAAGCAGCCCACCCCCACACTCTTCACTGGAGAAAAAATATTGGCCTCAACCTCTTCCACCTCCTACTTTTTCTCTCCCGGCAACCACTTTGGCATCCCATAATGGTCACCACGGAAACAACAGTCGGTCTGAAAGCGTTTGTGAGAGCCTCCAACGCCCTCCATTTTCTATCCAGCTCATCAACTGCCCACACGGTGGGATCTTTTCATCTGCTGCACCGTCGCTCACACCTGAGTGGGAGCTGACAGCCAGCCGTTGCCAGGCAACACGCCAGAGTTTGGTCCAACTTTGAACGGAACGCTGACATTTAAAAAAGAGCAACATGTGTCGCTCTGATCCCGTCGAACTGTGACAGTTTTTTTTTCCTGCAAACTCCTCCTCCTCTTGTTTTCTCAAAGCAATTATTCAAATTGCAAGAAAGAACTTGATCTGAAACTGGTCTGCATCGAAGAAGGTTCTAGTGATTCTGCCAGCTAGGGATGAGGGACGGTTCTTGATGCAAACAAATTCAGAGTTTGACTCTTGATCCAAACATTCTCATCCAGAATACTTGGCTGCTAAAACATTTGGCAGCAAAAGTGACAGTCAATTACTGTAGTCCGAGCTGAAGGCCGCAGGAATCGATGCCAGACCCCGACATGCTCAGAAGCAGCAGCTGCATGCAGGGATTTCCCCCAATGACCTCTGACCTTCTCGTCACAAGTGGTCGACTCTGCTGGATGTCTCATATCTTAGTGATAATCCACACACACGCACACACAAACACTTGTGATGCTTGCATCATGAAGAAAAAGAACAGATGACATTCTACACACACTCTTGGGTTGCATGCCAGCCCAGTTGGATGTCCTTCAGACCCACAATGCATTGCTTTCACTGTGTGTCTGTGAAGTACTTTAGTTCAGTTTTTTCACTGCTTGAAACAATTCACTGACTGTCTTTTTTTATTATTCAGATGGTAATTTACAGAGCCCCTAAAGGGACATCGAAGTAATAAAAAAAAGAAAAAAAAAAAAATTCTCAAAAAAAAAAGATTAAAATTGCTTCATACTATCTGCTTTTTTTCTCTTTTTTTTCTGGTTACTATCAGGTGCGCACCAGATACTATCTGCTTTTTTTAATGTTTTTTTTAGAAATAAAGAAAATTCTGGTCACTATTTGCTTTTTTCTAATATATATATATATATATATATATATATATATATATATATATATATATATATACAGGTATATTCTACTATCTGGTGCGCACCAGATGGTAATCAGAAAATCTTTTTTTTTTTTTCCTACTTTTATTTTTTTTAACTTTGTTGTCCCTTTAGGGGCTCTGTTGAAATTTACTTTGAAGTAATATATTTTATTTTGAAAGCCAAGTTGAACAAACACATCCTACAAAGACTCAACTTTATTTTGAAGTTCATTTATTTATTAAAAAACATTGCAAAAAAAGAAAAAAAGGAAATTAGAAAATACCACCCCCCCAAGATAAAAAAAAATGAAACTTCAGAGAAAAATATTCAAAAATATGCAGAAACATTCAGTCAAAAGTTACATGGAAAAAAATTATGCCATAAATCAATTAAAAATGAAAAATCTATCACTGAAGATATAAAAAACCAAAGGACAACACTAGCTGGAGGAGGACTCCGCAGTCTGGGACAGTTAGGAAGCTGAACTCCCTCCCGTCTGCCCCTCCATCACCTCCTGCTCTCTGCACGCATAAACTTTTGACCCCCCCCTCCCCCACCAGACTTGAGCAGACGCCACCTCACGCAGCATCTAGTCGCAAATGCCATCACCTACGTGTCGCTTTCTCTGCTTTCTCTTGTTGTTATTGCATCAGTTTCATATTTTCTCTGTGTTATAGATTTGGCATTTGTTCCACAAATAAGGGAATAGTATGTTTGTGAGTCAACATTTTATTATGAGGACTTTGAAAAGAATTTGCAGGATATTGGCCTCTTCAGCATTTATGCTGCCTTCAGAGATCCAAATATGTTACAGCATATCCCATGTTAACAAAAAAAACATCAATAGATGCATTGATGGATTTACCTGATCAATTATACTTTTGAAAAAGAATGGCTTTTTCCTTGTTAAATTAAGCTGTTTTTCATAATTTAATGAGATTATTCTAGTAAAATTATGAATTTATTCTCATAAATTTACAACTTTAGTCTCCAAAATTTACAGCTTATTCACGAAAATTTACAACTTTATTTAAGTGAATTTGCAAATGAATTCACTTAAATTTATGACTTTATTCACATAAAGTAATGAATTTATTCATTTTATTCATTACCAGAAATAATCTGTATAGAAGCAACTTCAGAAAATAAATCTAACTTTGTTTTTTTTGAAAAAATAATAAGGCTTTTACGTGTGCATATAATACAGAAAATAAAGTAAATGTATAAATTAACAAACAAACCTTTAAAGATTCTGATATGTGTACTAAGATACCTGCTGTGGAGACGCAGTGCCTGATGGGAAATGTGTCTCACACTCATGTCAGCAGAGCTGTCTCCATCCTCTGGTTCAGTTAGCAGAACATTCCTTCTGTTGCTTCATCACCATCATCTACAACTTTCATCTGTTTGGCTTCATTCAGCCTCTGCAGCCCTTCCCCTCCTCCTCCTCCTCCTCCTCCTCCACCCTCCAGCTCCGCCTCTCCCTAACACAGACAGGGATGTTTTATTTATGTCACACTGCAGCCCAGGCGGGTGGGGTGTTGTTACAGTACGGGCGGAGCTTAAAGTTCCTTTTTTTTTGTATGAGAAAGTAGACAATGGTACTAGTAAAAAATGATTACTATTTTCTTTGTACATTTGGCATTGTATTCCTAAAATGTAAAATGATGACAAAATGTCAAATTTTAAAATTAACTATAAATTGAAATGGGAGCAAACTTAAAGAGGACCCTAAAGGAGTAATATGTGCTAGTTTATTGGGTCCTGTTAAAAGCCACATGGCAGAGTTTTGAACAAGTTGCAGATGTTTTAAAGAGCTTTTGGTAAAACGGATAAAAAGTGAATTACAGCAATCAAAACAAAATGAAATAAAATTAATAATAATAATCATCAGATCAGGTTTCGATAATATGTTTTTTTATTATTATTATTTTGCCATGTTCATCAGATGATTCAGGACATCTTTTAAAGTTTGTTTTAGTGTCCTTTCAAAGATAGGGATTTGTCAAACCACGCCACAAAGTTTCTGACACACGACTGGACAGAGCAACTCGGAGAACCAAGGGCAAAAATCACTGTTCTGTCTTCTGATAATCTAGGTGGAGAATTTTATTAAATAAGCATTACTTAATTATTGATAAGCAATCCAATACACTGGTCAAGTCTGTTTCAGGGACGGAGCAATAAAGTTCGATAAAGTTGTCTCCATACAAATGATAAGAAATGTAGCTAAATGTATTAATTAGTTTCCAAAGACAAATCATATAAAATGAATAATCTAGGGCCCAGCAATGAACCCTGGGGGACGCCACAATATATTTATTTCATGTCAGAGGCTAATGAACCCACAATGACGTTGAATGTTTTTACAATGAGGTATGAGACAAACCAATCAAAAACAGACCACAATCATAAACTTGTGATAAACTCTATATAGTAAAGCAATTGCGTTTCATTTTTATTTTTTAAAAAAAGAGAGAGAAGAAAAAGATGGGTCTGTTGAGAGGTGGATTTTTTTTTAACCGACAGTGTCCGTCCAGCCGGCGCGTCCCGGTGAATAAACCGAGAGTCCCCGCGCTGCAGTCCGCGCTGGAGAGGAGGAGGAGGATCTGTGGATTTTAGGACTCCGCGCTGTTGCCTCGTTTTCGCTCCCAGCAGTCCGTCCGGGCGTCCTTCACTTCGAGCGGGACTCCAGAGCGCTTCCGTCGACCTGAAGGTGAGCGTCCGCCCGCCGCGTCGCCCGTTTGGTCGCCTCCCGCGCGGGGTGGAAGCCCCCGCGGGCTCGGGGAGCATCCATGTTCCGCTGACTGAAAATCCCCGCGTCGCTGCTGTTTTGGCGCAGAGGCCGAGTGAGGGGGGCTCCTCTCAACTTGTTTGTTTGCTGTCTCCTCTTGGGCTTTTGTTGCTGCTGCTTGTGTTCTTCGCTTCTCTGCATCTCCTCCATCCTCTGTTCTGGAGTTCCCCCTCTGTTGTCGTCTGTGTGATGAAGACTGGGGCGAGGATGAAGGTGGTGCAGGCGTGGCCGCCTCCATGACCTCAGCTCTGGAGCGAAAACATCTCATTTCGCTGGTCGTGGTCCTGCAGGCGGCTCTGCGGTGACCTTCTTCATCTCCTCCAGCTCTGCAGCAGAACCCCACATGTTGGCTTTGTGGTTCTAACAGCCTTCGGGATGGATTTGGGGTTAGGAGAACTCTGGTTGTTTGGTTCTGATCTGTTTGTGCGTGAAACATCTCTGCAGGTTCCTGGTGCCTGCTCGGACCTCTGAAAACAATCCAGATGATTGTAGACGTTTGTTCTCTGCTCCAAATCCTGGAGAGTCATTATGTAACCAGATACAGACTGCTTTTCTCCTCCTCTTCCTTTAGTACTTTTCCTTAATCTTCCTCCTCTTTTGTGTGAGTGTGTTTTTATTCTCTTCTTAGTTTCCTCTTTTTTCTTTTGCTCTTTATCTGTGTTGCATCGTTGGGGCACAATTGGAAACTTGTTGACGGGATCCTCCAGAATGTCGCAGTGTGGTGTTGGTTTGGTCACCATCAGCCTGCATTCAACCAAACTTCAAGTCAGGATGAGGTGGCACAGCTTTAAAGGAGGACCTCTAATGCAAAAGTCCTTTAAAAATGAAGCATTCTTCTGCTAAATAAACTCATTTGTTTGTGTTGCAAACTCTGTTGTGTTTCTTGGACAGTTTTCCGATCTGCTGCGGAGACATCGAGGGCCCACGCTGCAGTCTAACAACTCACAGATGATCGAGGATGCAAAAATATTTACAGCTTCCTGTTAAAGCAAAAAAGCGTACTCTGCTCTGATTGGTCAAATGCAATGGTCTGAGGGGACCCCGCCCACTCAAGCTCAACGTTAAATTGCACACACTCTATTTGCAGATGACACCACTTTTATCAGTACTTATAAATTTAGAAAAAAAAAAGACATTCAAAGACCCACCCTGAAGAACAAACGTTTTCAACATGTTCTTGTGGCATTTTTCTGAGGATGAAGGACATATTTAAAGACAATTAATCTCAAAATTTAATTTCTAAGTACTTCTTTATTCAAATCATTGTAAATCAGGAGTATGCAAAAAACCCCAGCTTATTTTGTGATGTAAAAAATACACTCGGTCCCTGCTGCGCTCCATTCTGATCCTTCCACTTCATCTGAAGACGTGGTTAGGGGTGTGGCAAAATATCAATATTGCGATATATTGTGACATTTAGGCCTACAATTGATTCTCGATGGGTTCTAACCATGTATCGATCTTTTCTTTTCATTTGAAGAGGCTGTAAAACATTATATTTGTCATCTTTTGGTGAGACGTTCCTTTGGAGGTAGATAGGGGTGCGCGTTGCATTAATTTGCCTGGCAGCTACTTGAATTATTTAACTTTTGTTCTGTTATTTCTAACAATTCTTCTCTAAGTAGTGGCTCTTCTGTTCATATTTACTATTAACACTGAATTTTACAGATAATTCCAATTCAGTTGGTGTCAAAGACATAGTATTTCTGATTTCAGCAATGTTACATAAAAGTTTATTTTATTTGTTGCTCAAAATTAGACACAAGCTGTTTATTATGATTGTGCTCAAGCTAAAAAAAAATAAATAGAGAAATATTTTCCTGAAAAATATGTTCTTCAAAGCCTACATTACAGTATCGCAATATCATTAATATCGTGATCCATATATCGCATCATATCATGAGGTACCCAGAGTTTCCCAGCCCTAAATGTGGTGACCTCTGTTGTAGACTAACATTATCATTTCCGAATCAGAGTCCTTTATTCTGAATAGGATAGGGCAGCCACTAACGATTATTTTAATAGTCGATGAATCACCGATTTATTTTTCCAGACTAGTCGACTAATCGGCTCATGGGTAGACTGGATATAAAGCACACATCTTAACCATCATTAGCTTTTTTGCTCGTATACAGGAAAGTCATTTCTACATGTCTTGCAGAACGACTTGATTTCTTTTGAGAGCAGATGTTTCCTTCAGAAGAGAAATTTCACTCTGATGGGGCAGAAGTTGCAAGAATGCACAGAAAACATTTAGCTAATTAGTTTGCTCTTTGTTTTCGCCAATGTTTGCTTAGCTAGACGATGATCTCTCTTTAATGTTATCAAATATTGCATTGGAAACTTTTGTCTTTTATTTATTTATTTTATGTTTCTCACTGTCGAGCTCCGTTGGCGTGCTTTTGTGGTATCCGAGTTTTTCCTATAATAAATAAATTAGCACTACTGCGCATGTGTCAAAGATAATAATAGACGCGGCATTGGAATACGTGCACCGCAGTTTTGAGATTATTAAAAAAAGACTTAAATTAGTTGTCATCTATTAATAGTCGACATAGTCTTGACTGATTGAATAATCGTGACAAGCCTAAAATAGAAAAATGAAAACTGGTTTAATGCAGAATGATTGTCAACTTGCATTTACAAACTGGTCATAAAAAGAATGATTCTTGTTTTGCACAGAGAACATTCAACTGTAATCCAGAAGTAAGAGCAAATTCAGTGTATGAAAATGAACATGTTTTTGGCTCATTCAACGTTCCAGCACGGAGTGGTGATCCTTACGCCACTTTGTGATCAATGTTGAACAATAAAGTTGCATAAGTTTCACTCATGAGGCGGTGAAGACTTTATCTTGTGGACCCAAGGAAGGGAGATGTGCCAGGAGGAATGTGTGGGAGAGGAAACCCAGGAGGAGGTTGACCTGAGGAAGGACAGAACTGAGGAGGAGGAGAAGGAAAAGTATGAAGGAAGATGTTTACACATTTACAGTTAGTCCTCAAATTAAAGTTTTTTTTCCCCCCTAATAATCCAAGCCTGTGAGAACCAGAATAAAATCAGAACCACCACCACCATATATACCCCTCACTGTTTTTTAGTAGTCTCCATCAGGGTGGAAACAAGCAGGTCAGTCAACTTTCTTGCATCAACCATTGTCTCGTTGCAAACCAGGTTTATTAGCAATAAAAAAACAGCTTATACTTTTTTGAGATGCTCTGGTTGGTTCTGAAAAATTCAACTGGATGGATCCAAATCCAACTGTCTCAATCTTTGTTCTGTTTCCATCACCAATCAGGATTGTTCAGGTGAACACACCAGATTTTCTTAAGAAAAACAAAGACTGAGTGAACACCGTATCATGGGAAGGTGAGGTTGTTTCTATCAGGGGGAGGAGAACTGGTGGCTTGGAGGACTGAAGGGATGATGGAGTGACTACAGGAGGTGAAGCAAGGAGGAGGACACAACTTCAACAAATGGGCTGTAAAACAAACCAGAAAAGATAAAGGAATGTTCTGGAGAATGTCCAGCTGATAGTGCAAGAGGCGGAGAAGGAAAAGGTTTTTCCCAAGGGGACGATTCGTTTTACTATAGACGGTGGTTGTCACCAGTATCCCATAACCACACCCCTTCAAATGTGCATAGCAGAAGACACACATTGCTAAGGTAATGTGACTCTATGCTACCTATAGACAGTCACATGTTTAAAGACAAGAATGGAGGGAAAAAAGTGGATGCAGTGGATGCAGTTCATTTTTGGCAAGCAAAAACTCAGCTGTTTGATACTACATGAATCATAAACAGCTATTGCAAATCAGTAACTTCAGCAAGAAAACAAGAAAGTTTTTTACACTAAATTTTAATTCAGAAGATAAATGTCCTCTTTAAAGTTGAGGGGAATCCAGAAGCCAAAAAAGTTCTGAAGCAGTTTTAAAGCAGGTTTAACGCTTCAACATTGTACCTGTCACCACCGACTGCACAATAACTTGCGGTTCTTTAACTACTATAACTCTTCAACAATTTAAGCAATTAATGTTAGTTCCAACGGATTCTGACTGAGAGAAAAGCAGCTTTGTAATGATATCGTAAAGTGTTGCACATCAGCGGAAAGTTAATCTTCTCCGCTTCAGAAACCATTGGAATCACGTCAGCTACGTAAATGCTTGAAGATTCACAGTAATTCATAGAATATTATCAATCCTCCGATGTTAAAGTGTTGAATAGATGAGTCTTGAGTGAGAAAGTGAATGCTTCCTATGGAAGGAACAGGAGCACAAGGGACAGACGTACAGAAGACGGTTAAGAATGGCTATGAAGGTAAAATAAAGGAATTTAACTGGGAGCCAGTGGAGTTGCTGGAGAACTGGAGTGATGAATAGATGGAGTTCTAGGGATGATACTCTCCACCAATTGAAATACATGGAGACATTTGAGAGTGGGACCAAACTGTAGTGGTATGGAGGGTAAAGGTTGGAAAAAAGGTGATTAATGTTGTATAGATGGAAGTATGCAGACTGGGTAATGGTATTAATGTGAGATTGAAGACATGTACTGTGAATGATGACACCCAGACTCTTAACCCTTTAACATCAAAGCTTTAGCACCAGAGTTGACATTCTTTAAACTACCATAATTTTTCAACCGTTTATGTAATTAACATAATTCCAGTGGACTATGAAACGGAGAAAAGCAGCTTTGTGCTGATATTTAACACTTAACAGTAGTGAAGTCCTTATGCTATCAACTTAAATCAGATCATTCCTTCACAGAAAAAAAGCTGCTTTCTGCAACACTTCACGTTAATAATGTGTTGCATTTTGGTGCAAAGTCTATTTTCTCTGCTTCTCCGATTCACTTTGATTGCGTAAATGGTTGAAGAATTACAATATGTCAAAGAACCTGTGTTATTTAGACATCACAGGCGATGTCACCGGTGTTAAAAGGAAGGGAAACAGATTGGGGGTAAATTTAATGGGGAAAAGCTGTTGAGTCTGGATAAAATGGATTTTAAGACAAGAACTTATTTTATTTCTATTGAGCTTAAAAAAGTTGGGTAAAAAAAACAGGATTTGATTGGTGCTAACTTAATCTATCCATTTTCATTGACTATGAATTGCTCAAATTGGATTTGTGTTAGTAAATTTGCCAAATGGAAACACGAGAATTTCGAATAACCCCCCCCCCCAAATTTTTTGCACTTGGAGGAGGTGGTTTTTGAGGCATATCAAAATTCGCATATTTTGCTAAACTGCAACGGAAACACTTTTTTGAATGAAATGAGTCACGTGACCAACTGTCGGATACCACGCTTCGTTGTGTACAGCTAAGCATAATTGTTGGATCCACAGCTCCTCTATAAAATCCTCAACCACAATTTCCCAGAATTACTTCATCCGTCGCTGCTCCATGGCCTGAATAAGACACCGATGACGATGAGCGCTAGTGCCGTGGCAGAAATTTGACTGTTTCTGCTATAAATCAACATATTGTACATATCTGTTTTTGATTGACTTATTGTGTCAGTTGGTCTGTTTTTATTCACATAATTATGATTTTATGGAAACAGTGTAATTGCGAAATTGTGTTTTTTCAACATTTCTAGAATTTCGATAAAGTTTTTCGCATATGTGTAATGGAGGCGCTGCTGATGACAGACGAGGGAGGAAAGCTAAAGGTGATTCTCCTCGGGAGGAGCTGAGTGTCATTTTTTTAATTTACAGAACTATGTGGGGGAATATAAATTAATAATAAAAAATGGGGTCATAGTATTGAGCCCTGAGGAACACCTAAAATTATGGCGTAAGGATGGTACTTAAAATATTCAAGCCCAATGAACTAAATGTGGCTTTAGAGGTAAGATTTCAGATGGTCTAATGGAGTATGTGATATGCGAAAGGAGACAAATCTATTGAGGAGGACGGTGCGAAAAACTCACTCGGATCTAAGAGGATGAGGATTGCGGTCCAGAACCAGGACCTTCAAGGAGGTTGGGGTTTTGACCTGTGGAGTTTCTGTGCTGTGGATCAGACAAAAACCAACCACCTGTTCAGAGAGGTTATTTTGAGACAGCAGAGTAAAGTCGAGCTGTAGCAGTTTTTATTTAATTATTTATTTGAGAACTTTAGAAAATCAGCAAAGCAATCCTTGTAATGTAACAGATTATTTTTTTATACATGTTGGTTGAAGACTCATCCAGTTTTCTTAAAAAGCAGCTCGAGTTACTGAATCTTGATCTACAAGACTGTAAGTGTAATTCCGTTGGACATCTTTGCAAAAGTTTGTGCAATGCAGTTTGCATGGCATTGTTTATTTTCCTTCAATAAACCATCGGTCCGGTTCAGTTGCCATGGTAACTTTGTGTAAAAACTGGGGAAATGGATTTAGCAGTCATCACATTCTCACCATGTTTTCCAGTTTCTGAGTCTTTGTAAACATTTAGTCAGAAATATTTATTTTTTATTTTTTAGTTAATGTACCAGAGCTCTGAAAGTTGCCTGTGACTGTTCATAAATATTTTAGCAATTTCCCCTCAAAATGTGCAGAAATGCTGCCTTTACTCATTTGATAAATAAAACATGTGAAACGTGTTCTTGATGATTAATTTGCACCAAAAAGCCTTTTTTAATTAGCATTTTTTCAAACAAGCAGCTCGTTGCTTTTCTTTTGCTGGTTTGGACACAAACAAAAAAACAAAGAATGACGTCTCTAAATGACGTCTTTTCAGCACAGAAGTTGAAGTTTGTGAATCTAAAAGTCTGAAAGGGAAGGATTTTGCGTACGTATTATCACACTGCCCTTCAACCATGTTCATAAGCTCAACACCAAGACCTTGGTTTCTTCTTTATTAAGAGGGTGGGACAGAAAGTCAGTCAGAGCATGAACCCAAAAGGAATTTGCTGTTATTTACTCAGGCTGGCACTAGATTCCATTTCTTCATTCCTTCTTCTATCAAGGGACGGAAGGCTGATAAGAACTTTGTTCTGATTGGACTGCTTTTGGCAGGTCATCGACAAAAGTACTGGGTATGTTAAAGCTGTGGGTCATTTTCCAGTTTGTATACATACTTTTTGGATCATTTATTTCATTGTGTAAATAGTAGATTGTAAACCATGCCAGTTAATTAAAAAAATGAGTGTTATAAATGTAGAAATAACAGTTAGAATTTGGGTTTTAGTGTAATTAGGCTATATTTTTACAGAATACAGATAGCTTATATTAAATGATGTATGTTTACACAAGTCAAATGTGGATATGGCATTCCACAGGGTTCTAGACTTGGACCCATTTGTCTTTTGTTCTTTCTTTTCTAGTGAAATTTTTAGTCAATTTGTTATAATCATTGACCAAGACTCAGCTTCATCTGTCCAACAAACTGAATCTACAAACATGTTTACGAGACTTCAAGGTCTGGGTTACTCAATATGTTCTTTGATTAAAATGTCCAACCCAAAGTCATTACATGTGACCCTACAAAATGTTGGTTTCTATCTTCAGTGCTGTTAAATTATGCTGTTGTAAGACTCTTGTAGGGTTGGTGAGAGTCTATACTTTTATTTTATGCATTTATTATTAAAATATTTGCAAATACTCCTGCATGTGGGTCAGTTCTGTAGAGCCAATGTAAATTTAAAGTTTCATGGGTCCATATCGACCAGTGTAGTCTATTAATAGTTTTTCATTTTAGCCAAACCCTTAAATCTAGAAAGAAAAAAAAATTCTGGAAGAACAAGTTTTCACTCTGTTTGGTTTATTTCTTTGCTAACATTTGAAAAGATGTAAACTCCCACAAAGAGAGAAAAAAATAAGCATGAAGTTATTTATTTTGATTCACTTCATTTTCCATAATGCCAAAGGTTTTGGTGAGACACAAACGCACATTCCTGAAATAAAATGTTCAGCGTCAGGTCTTTAGATGTGGTCATCTACAGTAATGTTGTGTCTGTCTCTGACTTAGAAATGATGAAATCTACTTTGAAATCTCTTCAGTATCTTCCAGTCTGCCTGCAGTTGCAGGAAGTTACGGGAATCTTAGTGAAACGAAGCGCACCGTTTCAGTTTGGGTTGTGGATATTGTTGTGTTTTGGGTCTGATTTCTGGATATACTAACGCATGGGCATTGTGCTCACTCCCTGAGGCGCCGCTGGAACATCAAGGGTGCGGTCACCAGGGAAACGTTGACAGGAAATGAGTGATTTGTGGAAACTGGGACGTTGCCTCAGAGCTGCAGGTCATCTGTTCTCTGGTGATCCGAGCTGCATCCCAGCCAGATGAGAAGTGGATGCAGAGAGAAGACGAAAGAGGAGAAGCATATGAGGAGGATGAAGTGAGAGTGTCAGGACTGCGGTATGGTGTTTGTCACTGAGACACAGCTGTAGGAACAGTCCAGACTCTTGTCGGCTTGCTGTAGACGACACAAGATGACAGAAAATGCAGATAGAGCGGTGAGAGGGAAGAAGGAAAGACTTTTATCCTCTTGAACTTCCTCTAAAAGACACTTAAGCTGTGTTCACACTGAACAGTGTGTCCAAAAGTTTGTTCATACACTTAATGTGTGTAGGAGAGGCGACTCCTAACCTGTGTTTTATGGGCTCTTATCTCCTTTATGGAAGACATGGATGATGTTGAGAGAGTAGCTTGGTTTGTTTGTTTTGAATCGTTCTACAAAGGTGTTACCAAGAAGGTCACCATGTCACCATAACTAAATAAACCACTGTTGGATTTGGTATTCCACAGGAATTAGACTGTTTCCTTACCTTTTTTGGATTCTTCTTTAGGGTAAAATGATCAGAAGTCTTGACGTTAGTCTCCACTAATATGCTGATGACACCAAAGTGTGTCCACATGGCAAACGTGTTCTTTGATCTTTGATGTTTCTCTTCACTGTAACAAAATAGTCTTAGAAATCTGAAACATGTATTGTTTATTGCTCACTCGTTCAGGGTTTCAGGAAAATGTTAGAGCTTCCCAGGAGATCTGCAAATGGTTTCTGGAATTTGAGATCACGTGTCCAGCAGCTTGATGGTTGTTATTTACTCCTTTCCTCCCCCCCTTTTTCCCCCTATAGTTGCTCTGAAGACAGAAAGTCTTACATCACTGCTGACCTCCACCCTTCTCATCTTCAGGGTGAAGCTGTAACCCAGCCCCAATGACTTCATTCATAGCTCTGTGATATTAAGCAGCTTTACACCCGAGTATTCCTCCCTACAAATACCCGCCGACACGCTCGGCATTCTGGGAGTTGATTGTGATGACATTAGACGGGGTTGGGGGAGGGGTGTCCTTCACTGCCGCACATTCATGCGCCAGTTGTGCAGCTTCACATCTGTTAGTTTCTCTTTTCCAGAACAGATCGATACTTTAGCCTCTGTTTATCACTGACAAATGATGGATTTTATTCCAGCAGATCCATCAGCATCATAACACATAAGTTATAGTGTAAATGTAAATGTAAGTGACATGTTTGGCTAAAGTTTGGCTTTGGATTTTTCTACAAAAAATGAAGTATAAAAGGCAGAACTATAGATCAGCTGTTTGGAGTGACACATTTACATTTTACCTTTCATATTTTTAGCCCACTGTCTGACTTAAAGTCCCACTCCGACTTTTAATCTATCGTAAAGCTGTTTCCAGTGGTCTTTTAATTATGATTATGGTGTCTTTAGCTCAAGTAAACAGTTGTTTTCTAGGACGTACTTTCTTCAGAGCGATTAGATATTTACCTTTAAGTAGTGGGTGGGGCAGTTGGGACAAAGCAATCCCGCCCCCTTTCCCCTCCCCGTCGCTGAGCAGAGCAGGGAGCTTGTGGCCTCCCCAGTGTATTTTCTACGTCACAGCTACAATCTTTTTCAAAATGTATATTTTTTGTCTCCTGTTTCACAAAAATATTGAAAAATTCAATTTTAAGATTAATTTTCTTAACTCTTCATCACCTGAGGGGTCGTCGGTGATGCTTAAATGCAAAATCTTAAACATACTGTGACTTCCTTCAGAATCTACAGGAATTACGTTGATCGTGTTAACAAAGAACATAAACACAGGAGCTCCGGTGTTAAAGGGTTAATATATGTTGTCCATCAGTAAAATGCAACAAGAACAGGTTCAAAATGCCACAAACCTTATTTTCATCAGGATTGCGTCTCTAGCTGAGTACAGCTGTTTTACTAATAGAAATACTTTTGAGTCAATTTGAGGTGAGGACTTAAAAGGACAATTTCTATAATAAAAGAAATAATAAATGAGTTGTGGTCTCCTTTAACAAGGATGTTTAGTGGGTCCTCAAATAAACAAGAAACTATGAATAATAGCAGTCATTTTTTTCTGTTGATGGAGGACATATATAAAGCAAATTAAGTTCAAATTTCTAATTGTTGTGAGTCTGGAGAAGAAAAAAAAATGCAGTTGGAAACGGATTGTATTTGTGACGTAGAAAATACACTGGGGGGCCCACAAGCTCCTTGCTCCGCTCCACTTGATCCATTAACCTCTCAGATGGCTCCACTATTAGTCACCGGGTGTGAGGGGCTGTTAGCTAGCAGAGATGTAAACAGAGAGCTCTCAGTAACGGTCACAAGATGTGTGGGCGGGCTTACTCTGAGCCAACAGTCCCGCCCACAAGTCAGAGGCGAATTTCTAATAAACTCCTGCCACTCTGCACAAACTATGTTCTAGAAAACGACACATAATTTTTAAATGTTGGCTAAAAACGGCTTAATCATAATTAAAAGACCACTGGAATGCTTTTACAATAGATCAGAAGATGGTTGGAGTGAGACTTGAAGCTGCAAAGATGGCTTGTTGACTCTCCTGCACAGACATGGACTGCTTTGCTTTATTCAAATCTGCACGTGCAGCCGTACAGCGTAGTGGTGGGTGTCAGGTGTCCGGCGTGCGTTTGATTCCCCATCAGCGTCACATCTGGGCAACACGCTGGAGCAAATGACCCACCCCCGTGGCTCTTTTTTTCTCAGACATTAAACTCTGAGAAACTCTTGGAAACTTCTTCCAGCTGCGACTTTGCCACAGTCTGACATTATTGCTTTGGGCTCCCTGGGGGTTGGTGGGGTCTCACAGAGTCAGTGTGTATTTCTGTTAAACATCCTACACACAAACATCACACGGGACCAGATTAAATCTGAAGCCCCACAATGCACTGCAGCAGGGCAGGGCTCTGTCGGAGAGAGGAAAGTGTTTGGCAGCCGGCCAGGGGCATTATGGGATGGATAGTGTGCAGTTTTTTGTTTTTTTTTTTCTCATAATTTGGACATTAGCTTTTCCACTTTTATGGTGAGATAGTTGAGTTTCTTTCTTTTTTGTTTTTTTTTTTAAATCTCTGAAGATGCAGAATCAAAAATTGAGCCAAATAGAGAGCTAAATATAAATTCATGAAGGGCAGCTGGACTGAACAGAAAGTTTTACTGCAAAACAGTGCAGCTGGGAAGGAGCTACATAAAACTCCAGATGACGTTTGAGCTCTGGGGAAAAAAAGTCTGTTGCTGATTTCACTGAATTTCCTGAAATTACAGATTTATTTAACTGTAAATATGAAAATAAATACAATCTGAGCAAAAATTGCACAAACAACAGATTTGGTGAACTTTTCATGAACAGTCTCATTGACACATAATATCACCATGGTAACAGTGCTGTGTTTGGACCAATCGGACTGTCAAATAAAAGTTGCAACTGATGTTTTTCCATATAAAAAGTTCTAATTGGATCAGACTCCAGATTTTTGGAAAAACGTGATTTGAATGTAAAAAGCAGTAGAGATGCTGTTTTAGATCCACGACCTCCAGACAGCAGCTGGAATGATGATCAGCTCTTTCACAGCTGGAGGAAGGTGGGGTCTCTTTTTTTCCTCTTCAGGAAAAGGTGGAGTTAATTTCAAGCTAATGGAAGCTTTATAAAACTTGTGAAGTGCTGGTTGATACGATTTAGGTTCAAATCGGTTTTAAAATGTCTGACTTCTCTCCTACAATACGTTTTGTGTGTAACTGTAAGTACGACAAAATACAAAACACACAATCCAATTTACAGATGCACAACTTAAAATTACAACAGCTTGAAACTAACTACACACACAAATTGCTTGTTAGGAACACACAAAGCTACATTTAAGCACAAATCAGATGTGAGACTCTTCACATCTCCAAGATTTGTGTGTAAATGATGCGTTTAAATGCTGCTAGAATGCTGGGTCTTTAGAGTTTTCTTATCAGCCACTTTAAACTTAGATTGTAAATAATATCTGTTGAAAACTTGACATTTTCCCACTCTCTCTGTAATGTTTATTTCCTGAATGAAACAGCTGGAAGTTGTTCTGAAGAGGAGCGCCGGTGTGATCCGAACACATCTGGACGTGTGGGTCGCCGTCCCGCCTCGTTTGTGTACGTTTGACCGTGGCTGAACTCTGACGTCTGCAGCAGGAAGAATGAGAGGGCTGGGAGGTGAAGCAGAAGAGGGCAGAAGAGGGGGATGAGGGATTCGGAGGAGTCTGACACATTAGTAAAAGATGGGTGGAGCACACCCAGGAAAATCAGACGGGAGAAGGCTGTTTATGGAGAAAGACAAATGCTAAAATTATCCAGGAGGAGGAGGAGGATACGCCGCCCCTCCCTCCTCTCCTTGCGATCTCTTTTGCTCCTATTAGACTTTGGGAACAGGCAGTTCTGAGAGCAGGTCTCCAGAGACCGGACCTCCACCCAGATGCTGCTCTGCAGAGCCGGAGCGCCCGCCCCTCACGTCCTGCTGTTCTCATGGCTGCAGGACTTGGCGGCTGCTGGCGGTAAATGTTCAGTCAGCGCTTTCATAGAGTGGGCGCGGCATTCCCTTTAGCTAATGAGGAAAAACCTGCAGGTTTTAAGGAGTCTGGGTTTGACTTTACAACAGTGGGAACAGATATGACGCGGAGCGGGTAATTACTTGTAAATAGACCAACAAAATAGCATAGAGGCATCATTCTGTTTTATTTTATAATACATTTATGCATTAATATCTATAGATTGTTTTCATATGTATTTTTATTTCTGTTGTTTTCCATTTCTTGAAATAAACCAATCAAAACATTCATAAATTATTCAAAACTAAAAGTTCTTCATGAAAAATAAAAACTGTCCAGAGAAAACACTCTCCCTCATCTAGGCATACCTGAGGTTTGTTCTTTTTTTTTTGTGAATCAGGTTTTTTTTTCCGTTTTTTCCTACCGGTAAGGAGGGTCTAAGGCAGGGATAATCAGTTTTATTTGATCAGTTTAGTTTAGGAATTAGCTTTGTTTATATTTAATGACCAACCTTCTGCTTCTGAAAAATTACCTGCATGAAGCCCAACGAGGCAATTGGGCTATACAAGTAAAATTGAATTAAATTGAATAGAAAAAAGTAAAATAATCTTCTAGAAAAACCTTGAAATAAATTATGAGAAAAAAACATAAAAATAAACCCAGAAAAAGCTAGTCTTAAAAAAATAACTTGGAAATGGCCAATAAAAAAGAACAAAACCATAAAAAAATTGAAATCAATAAAAAGATTTGCCCTAAAAATAACTTTTAAGAATAAAAAGAATGATTAACATCAACTAATATTATTAACCAAAAATAGAAAACATTTAATAAAAACATACGCTGTAAAAAGTGAAACATTGAATCAATCAACAAAATGTTCTACAGTTTAAATTTAAAATTATTCGTTTTCATCAACTTAAAAAATAATTTAATAAAAACTAATATTTTTAAGGTAACAAATTAGAGAGCCTTTCTTAATTGATCCAATGTTTCACTTTTTACAGTGTATTGATATAATATCAAATATGACAAATATAAAAAAATAAAATAAACATTGATAAAAATAATGGAGAATGATGCAAATAAGATCTAGTGGAAAAAAATAGTTTAAGTAAAAGCAAAAAAATAGCTTCTTTAAAAAAACTTTTTTTTTTTTTTTTTTGAAACACTTCCGGTGCTGATACAAGGTTTCAACAAGAATTGTGATTATTTGGTTCAGCTGTTATTTTCTTTCTCGAAGAGAACAAAAAAAAGCCAAAAAAATCACAGAAAAAACTTTGGTTTGCTATAATAAAATCTAGTTTAGTTTATTATTATTAAACTGGCACTTTTTTGTCGTTGGCACAAACATTATTAATCTGACTTTGAGATTTACACTTCTGAAGTGCAGACCTGTTAACTTTGACTCCTCCCCCTTGCATAATGTCACCTTAGCAACAAAACAAGCGAGCTGTACCAAGAAGTTCTGTTCTTTATTTTAAACACTGAAAAGTCTGAAACGTTATAGAAGATATATTAAAAGGATATTCATGAACCAAAGTGTGAGTTCACAGCTATATAACATTTAAGTTTTTTCAAACTCATCTTGGGGAGTTTTAGTTTATGCAAACACTTATTTCAAAGAGATGTCTTGAAAATAAAGAGATGTCATGAACCAAACGACTCTGCTGTTTGGAGGATCTCCTCTTACACGGAGCGGACACAACGAGACATGAAGAGTCTTCTTGACCTCTGCTGTTTATCTGGAGAGCTTTGTTGATCTCTCCGTCCTCCTCACATTCCTTCACCCCCCCCCCCACGTTTGCTTTTCATTTCCCGTTTTGCATCTTTTCTCATTTAGCGGCGCGTGGTTCTGGCTGACGGGTGGTGGTGTCTCGGTTGACTCGTCCCGCTCTGCTTCGTGTCACAGATTCTGCTTTTCTCTGATAGGCAGAGAGAAAGGAGGTTATCTGCTCCCACTGGAGCCTCCTCTCTCCTCCTCCTCCTCCTGCTGCTGCTTTTTTACGTTGGAGACAAACTCAAGGTTCGTCCTCTTTTGGAGTGTCTTTCTTTCGTCTGGACCGACCCCCCCTGTGTGCCCACTCCTGCTTAGATAGGAATGTTGTCTCTGGTTTTCAGACTCGTAAAGTCCTGGATCTGGACTTCAGTTGTTTCCAGCTTGATCTGGAGTGGATCAGATCTTCTGTCAGGGTGCATCACGTGAATCATCCTCTCTGGAGAACCAGGACTGACCGTGGCACTTTGTTGGGTTTCAGACGGTCATTTGGTTGGGCTTTCTTAGACACTGCTGCTGAGATGAAACTATCTGGAGAATGTCAAACTTGTTTTGAACACGAGACGACCAAAGAGAATCTGGAGGAAAACCCAGTGAACAGACAAGGGTAGTGTGTAGTTCTCTGAGAGGTTTTGGTTCATCACAATCTGCACATCCTGGCTTCTTCACGACTAAAGGAGAAATTCTCCTTCATTGTGCAGAGCACTGACTTAAAATCCTCTAAAAGGATGATGGTTGGACTATAAAATTGAGGGCGGGCTCGCCCACCTGTCATTGCCCATCATCTACCGTAGCGCATGAATAGACGTCTTCATGATATCCTATACTTTATGTGTGGTTCCTCATTCCTGTCCTTCAGAGAACAGAAGTTATAGACATAACATTTCTTTCTGCCAGTTTAATGTCATGTTTATGTCTGACCTGAAACAGACCAGAGTTTAGTTAAACTTTAAGTCTACAAACAATCTCTGGTTGGACAGAATCGTTGTGGGAATCTGTCCTTAAACCGCGAGCTGCTCTGGAGCTGATGCTGTGGAGTCACAATCTTACAAAACCAAAATTAGTTTTCAGTCTGTTTAAAAGGAGCTGGTAAAACCTTAAATTAAGCAAAATTAATTTCTCCAAACAACACAACAATACCTCTTTATTTTCATTCTCAGCGAAGGTCAAAAACAGTTTGAACTTTGGGTTTTCCAGATCTGTGGTTCATGGAAAGTTCGGGTTTTCCCGTAGCTTTCTCTTTCTCCAAAGGTCATGGATCCGTGGTAATGAGAAGAGGAGAACCGGCCTTCCCCCCCAATCTGTGACTCTCTGCTTTGACAAATTGGAGCTTAACTTCATTAAAGTGACTCATTTTGGCTGCATGGGAGCAGAGTTGCATTCCCGGCCCTCCCCCTGGGCAAAAGCCGTCCCACAACCCTTCCATCTGTCCGCTCACTTGGACACTACCAGCATTGGGGAAAAAAAGAGGGAATATCATAGATCAGAAGATACGGCGTTTTATGCTGCAGCCATTTGGCGGCTCTGCCTGGCTTTGGTGTCGGAGGCTGAAATGTGTGGAGGATGTGACGCATCGTCGCACCAACCGCAGATGATCTTTTCAACAAAAGCTCTCTGTGCGTCTTCTGCCGACAAATTTAGGAAGAGTGTTCTCTTCTTCAGAGGCTGAAAACCAATATGTCTGATCACAACAATTAATGATCAGGTTGGAAGATTTTTTGAAATATATTTGCTTCCATATGTCATTGGGCTCAAGGGAAATCAAAATCCCATGGTAAATTTCTCCTTAAACTAGGGGTGTCAAACCCACTTTGGTTCAAGGACACATTCAGCCTGTTTGATCTGAAGTGGGCTGGACCAGTAACATAAAAGTAAAATGACCTTTGTTCAACTTGTTATCTGTAGCTTTGTTTTTTTGTTTTTTCTCACTTAGAAAAAATGCCTCAACAAAGCTAATAAGCCTAATTACTTAATATGATACATGCATTCACTGAGGTTAATGCATTTCAAGTAAAATAGATTTCCCAAAAAATGGTTTATTTAATTTTATACGGACTTAATATTTGACATCTGACTTTGAGGTAATCCCAATGGCAATCAGAATCAGAAATCAGAATCAGAAACGTTTATTGTCATTGCACATGGGGATACAATGAAATTGCAGCAGCCTTGGACATAAGAAGTTAAAAAATAAGAGGGGGCTCTAGAAAAAAGATGAAACACCCTGCCTAAAATATAAATCAATAAAACTTAAACTAAATTAAACTTGCAAACATTTGTTAACGTAAGAATTTGGAAGTAACTTCCCTTTTTTCCAAAATGTTTCCCGCCTTGGCTGTTTTTCCTTTGCTCCCCCTAGTGGCAGAATTGTGCATTGCGGTCATATTTCTTCAGAGAACCATAACTTGCCACAGGAATGGACTGGAAACTTGCTTTTTTTTTCATCATCCTTATATTTCTTCTCTTTATGACTGGCCCAGATTAAATCAACTGGAAGGCCAGATATGACCTGTGAGCCTTATGTTTGACACCCCTGCCTTAAACGCATCATACACGTTTTTCTTGTAAATATTTGTCTTTGTTCTCTGAGCTTTTCAAAGTAAAAGTAATTTCTTCTTTAGTTTTAGTTTTGAGTTGGTGTATTTTTTATGATTTTAGCAGTTAAACGTGCGATTCTGCTGCATATTTGAACGTAAATTTGTTCAATTTTTTTGTTGCTTTAAAGCTCTCTGTTTTTGAAGAGTTTCTGCGGATGCATCAAGTCCTCTGGGACTCTGAGGCTACCTTCACACTGCTCCTGGCAACACACATTCAAGTGCCCACTTGTAGCTACGCAAGTTTCTATGAGCGTTTTCATCTCTACATACAAAACGCACGGCCATTGAAAGTGCATTGAAACTTAAACCAATTGAACTTTAACCAATCAGAGACTCAGATTTGGTAGTGACGTATGGATGGCGTTCCTTTTCATTCATATAAGTTCTAACTATTTGAAAACTAATCATGGAGGAGAAATTAATAATTGTAGTGTGTGCCCGGATACACATGTGCTGTTAAACTATAGAAAAAGTAGAAGCCCCTACCTGCTTGTTCAGTGTGAACACCAAGGGCTAAATGTCACATACCTGATGAGTCCGTAGCTTCACAGGAGAGCTTCTTAAGTTCACCGTGAGGTGTGACATCACTTCCCTGCTGCTCTGCTTTGAAATAAAATTCCTCACAAGATTTTCCAGGAAATCATCAAATCTCACACTCCAAACCTCTTTTATTTCTTGGAGAACTTGACGTTTTCCTGGAAGTCTTGTTCGCTCCGAGCCTCGTGACGAACAGCTGCGGACATGGGAGGTGTTTGTTCATCTGCAGAAGAAAAGAGAAAAGGGCCGCGAGCAACAGCCGAGCGCCCGGCCCGCTCATCTGTGTCCTCCACCCGTCCGCCGGCGCGGTGGGGGGGCCGGCTGTTTGTTTGAACAGCAGGCGGGGAGGCTGCTTTTGGCTGCAGTTGCATAATGGCAGGAAAGCAGTGGGAGAGTCGGGAACGGCCGCTTCAGAGATCAGACGCGACTCGGAGGAACCTGAAGACCTGAGAACAGGAGATCTGCTCCTCGTCACGTCGCAGAGCCGTCAAGCCTTGGGGGGCAATAAATCCTGAAGGGTTTAGAGAGAGACAGTTTATGGTTTGAAATGCTCTTTTTGTGTCTGAAATGAGGCGAAAAATCCTCAACATCTGATCAGTGAATAAAGTTGGTTGGTTTAGAAGATCTGGATAAAACTGGGTTTCGGGGGTTGTTTTTATGACTTAAAACTTTGGTTTGTGCACAGGTTTTTAATAAAACTGACCCTTTTTATGAATTGCACCTTAATTTTACACAGTTTCCCATGTTTTTCCTTAAAGTGTATCTCCGATCATCTTCTGATCTATTGTAAAATCATTCCCAGTGATCTTTTGATTATGATTATACCTTTTTTTACCAAAATTAAAAAAAAAAACTGTGGTTTTCTAGAACATAGTTTCTGCAGAGCGGCAGGACCTCATTCGAAATTCACCTCTGAGTTGTGGGCGGGACTGTTGGCGTGAAGCAAGCCCACCTCCACTTCCCATCATCCATCTGTTTACACACTCTCAAACTAGTTTAGAGCCCCTCACAGTTTTTATCCACATTCCAACTCAGATGAGGAAAACAAACAAAACACAATGTATTTTCTCAGATGGTATTTTTGTCTGCTCCTGATTCACAACAATTTGAATAAATTAATACTCAGAAATGCAATTTAAATCTTAATTTTCTTTATTTATGTCTTCCATCATTGGAAAAACACCATTTTCTATTAAGAGTCTCTTAAATAAGTTTTTTCTTTCCTTTGTTTTCCTTGGACGTTTGAGGAGTCATGACTGCTGTTGTCACATGAGCACATAGGTTTACGGTTTGCAGCATCACCTCTGACTCGCCGGCGTAAACACGCGGTCTCACGAGGAACAGATGTTTTTAAGAGCTGCGAGTGTGGAGTCCGTCAGCTGGAAACCCTCAAACATGCTTTTTGTCTGCTGCTGCCGGCGCAGACTTCCAGGAGGACCATGCAGTCAGTTGAGCTTCACTGCAGCTTTCCAGGTGATGAAGATCAGAGGCGTTGGTGCTCCTGCAACAGCTGCAGATTAGGGTTTGTGTTGTTACTGCAGACATGTAGGTGATGCTTTAGGTAACTATTAAAACTGTATGTTAATGATGAAAGTAGAACTATAAACTCAATGTCCTCTTGATCTGCTTCTGGAACAGTTCAAGATTTAAACACAAAGCATGATGGGACATAGACAGACTCCTGTTCCTCCTCTGTCTGTGATTCTGCCGCTCCACGCAGCAGCAGTAAGGTTTTATGGGCTGTGTGACAGATCTTTCTTACTTGCTGAGGCTGAGCCTCGAGTCAGACGTCATACCCAGTCATGGTTTGTGTTGGAGGTTTCTGTTTCCAGAGCCTGAGGCTGATGCAACATCCTGACATCCTCACTTAGTTACTGGTCGAGGTGTGTGTACTGCACTGATATTGATGGAGCACACACACAGAAGAAACGCTCTCAAGACGCTCGTTGATCTTTAATAGATGCCGAAGCTACTCTTATGTTTAAGAGGCGGTTTGCAGAAACGGATCCTGAGTCTCAGATCTTTGTGGTTTGCAGAAACTGTGCATGGAGCATTTGTGCATGGAGCACACATGCATGAGCAGACTAACATGAGCCGATCAAATATTTATTCTAAGCCATCAAAAATAAATTTAAAACTGAAGGTTTTTGAAGCCCTGAAGGCTTTGTTTTAGAAAACAAAAAGCAAAAAAAAAAAAATTACCCCCTTTTTTTTAGAGTTTTCAAATCTTTTATATTTTTCAACAGAAAAACTCAGCAAAAAAAAGAAAAATCCTGCTACTGTTAGAGCTTTAAATGAGTATTTAAAAAGTAGTAAGTGATTTTTGTTAACATGGTTGATGGAGATGCAGATCTGAATCCATCATTGCAACGCTTTTCCTGAACGCCGTTTTCTCCAATCCTTCTGGTCTCTTTGTCTCGGCTGAATCTGCGTTCCCAACAAAACACGCCGCCTGAGTGAGCAAATGTGAGCGCATGACTTATTGATGCTCGCTTCCACCCGTCTGGCTGCAGCCAGGAGCTGCGTCGGGCCGACTCTTCTCCGCTGGTGTTGCTGGTCAGTTCAGGTCAGCGATGGACCTCATGAACATGTCTGGAATGTTTTGAAAGCGATCCATCTTTTTTTGTCACTTGAACATGATTAGCCTCACACCTATATCAAAACTTTATGGATAAAGCTCAGTATAAATGCAAAAAAAAAAAAATAGAAAAATGGAAGGATTTTAAGATAAAATACTCCTACAGATTTCAATTTTCAAACTCTATTAAAAATACTTAACAGGAAAAAAAAGAACATTTTTGCTTCATTAAACAGAAATATAGATAAAACCTTTAATATTCCTGAAAAAATATTTAAAAAGTTTCCATGTTTGGCTTTATTTGAGTTATTTTAGTTGTTTCTGACTCATCTGTAAATGCTGTCAGGAAGCATATAAACAGAGTAATGTGGCGCCGTCCTGCGATGTTCAGATAAAAAGGCGTGACGTGATTTTGCATTTATAATGATTCTATTTTTCAATATTTTTTCTGTAGTTTAAGCTATTCAAGTTATAAACTGACCAATCAGTGGCCTGAAATGAAGTACATCAAACGTTTAATACATTTTACCAGCAGATTTCATGCAGACCTCCAACAAGCTCCGCCCTGATAAGAGGGAGTGGTTGTCATAGAAACGATGACTCCGACTAATTCGGACCAATCATAGCTTACTGACGCCATCTGGCTCCAACATGGGGGCATCCATATTACAAAAAAAAGATTCATTTTGCGTGATATCACACTCACTCGGTCCAGTTCCCATATATAGTCAGAACAGATCTAGTGTGATCATGTGATCTGGATGTGGTGCTTCATTCCACATCTGTGTGGGCGGGGCTAAGGTCCACGCTGTCTGGAGAGCACGTTAGATGAATTTATCAAAGATGTTTTTCTACTTTCTGTCTCTGCTCCGACTCTTTCCTTCAGCCCCTTTCTTTCTCTGTGGCTCCTCCATTCACCCCCCCCATCGTGATCCCACCCTCTCTGTCCGCTGACACATTCCACTGCTCTTTTACTCTTTTGTCGAGGGTTGTGTGTCCGAGTGTTTGTCGCACAGCGGAAACGAGAGGCCCCGGAAGTTGACTGAATGTGTTCAGCTCATCCCGTTCAGGACTAGATACAGTTGGGGTGGAGGTGTGTGTGTGTGTGTGTGTGTGGGGGGGGGGATTAACTGTGTGACTGAACTTTGAGAATCCACTTCATTTGTGTCCGTGTTGCTGCTCAGAATGCATGCAGAAGCTCCCGTGTGAATGGAAACAATGTCCTAAATTTAACATTTGAGAGAAGTTTTGATACATTTGTGTTTTTTACGATGATTTTTTAATAAAGTTTTTGTAAACTGTGCATGTGAAAATCCAAAACTCTTACATAGATTGTTTGACTCTTAATTTTCAGCAAAGAGCAAAAACATCCACAAAGAAATCAGCGTGTCATCTGTAAAGGAACAAACGAATGTTTATGCGACACCTCCCATTAGAAGACCCACTTGGGTCTGAACATGGCTTCCCCTCTCGTAGAGAAACATCATCTCTCAAAGCGATCGCTGAGAAATGAATAAGCAAAACAAGTTGTTGATTATCTGAAGCTCCGTCTGCAGATAAAAGGACACGTTTTCCTTTGGATTTGCTTCATGCTGAAAGGGAACCGGTTCAGGGCCAGCCATTGATCAGCGTAGCTATGGCAACCGCTTCCTGCATTAGCAGTTAACCTGATTAGATAACCTAATTTAAAGGCATCAGAGAAGCGGACGCTCCTGCAGATGCTGGAATCATCCTCTTCAGGTCCAAAGAGGACGCCGTCAGAACTTCTTCTTTGCCTTCCTGGTGTCATAGCCAGAGGAGTTCTCTGCTGAGAGGCGAGTCTGTCAGGCGGATGAGCAGAACGTTTCTCCCACCAGCTGTGGTCGACTCTCATGGTAATCTGCAGTGTTTAGTCGGAGGCTAAAGGCAGTAAAAGTTCCTGTTTTGTGGAGTTTTTGATCATCTCTGACTGATTTAATTCTTTCCATAAGCACTCGTCCACTTTGTTTTTTTAACAAGCACTCATCATTGTACGCACTCGGCAGATTTCTTGTGAAAGCTTGTGAATTGTGTATTTTCTGGACAGAAAAAAACTATTTTTATCAGTTCAGTTCTTGCTGGTGAATTTTTATAATAATTATAAATGATGAAATCTTTACTGTAGAAGTCGGTATATTAAACATTCAGTGTGAGATTCATTTGAGATGAGATAAAAACCGAGGCCGTGTGCTTCACAGAGCTGCACAGTGACCTCTGCAGAGCGACGCCTGTAAGGAAGGGAAAGTCGAGAAAAGATCATTTCCTCTCTGCTGACTTTCTGACTGAGGAATGTTGAAGGAACTCTGTAGGACGCTCTGAAGTAAAAATAAAATAAAATTTGGATTAAGAGAGTTTTGTCGCAGTCCTCTGCTGGGAGAATCATCATGTCGTGACGGCTGCTAGTCTCCTCTGCTGGTTCCAGCTCCCCGGGCTGAGCTCTGTGTTTGATGCGGCGATGTCGGGTCAGGGCGCTGCCGCTGGCCTACATGTGGCGCTGTGTCCTATATAGCTGCAGAGAACGTGATGGATGACTTCCTCGGCCGTGTCCCACATATGCCTGCATACCTTTGTGTCTCTGCTTTAAAAAGCGCTGCCGTGAAGGACCGACTGCCCTTGACCACTTCAAGAAACTTTCTAATTTAAATCCGAGATGTAGACAGACTTTGTTTTTTTCTGCATTAAGCTAAAAGAAAGTTGCACAATTGAAATTGAGTCTGATTTTATATATATAAAAATACAGTTCAAGCCTTTAGTGTTTCTATGAAACTTGTGTCTGCAGACGTAAACATTTATTCAACTGAACATTTGACAAGCAGCAGCTGTAAATGAGAGAGAAAACCTTTACAGAAGTCCTTCATTTTGGCAATAAAAGAGAAACCTACAGGAAGATAAAGTTAAAGTTTGAAGAAATTGAGAAAATAAAAATAAAATGTCAGGAATGGAAAACGACAGATACAAATAGATAGATTATGATCAGACGTCATTTATTGTTAACAGGTTTAACTAACTAAATCAACTAAAAACCAGGGTAAGAAACTGAAATTTTCCTTTTTCTTTTCTATTCTCTACATTCGTTGCTTTGGTTGCTTTTATGTGACAAATTCAGGTCATTCAGACTCGGAGCACAAAAACGCCTTTTAGTAAATTTAATCAAGACAGTAAATAGAAAGCTTCTTTGGTCAACCACCTGTGGGGAAAAAGTAAAGGAAAAGTGTCTGATGTAGCTCAAATTCTTAAATGTCTTTTTTAATGTTTGAAATGTGGAGAAAAGTTGACCTCCAGAGACTCGGATGATTCTCCCCTGAGCAAGTCTCACCAGGTTGCGGCGCTGCACTGCGTAGGAGTGTAATTGTGTGTTTGCGAGTCATTGTATGTGTGTGCGAGTGTGTAGCTGCTCAGCGAGTGTGCAGAGAGGGCTGTTGGTCCTGTGTGGGAGTCTGATCGCGCTTAAGGATGCTGCTGGGTTTCGGTTGCCATGGTGAGCAGCGGTGATGCTGCAAATGCAAAAGTGCGAGGGCCGCTAAAAATACAGCAAGCTGAGATCCATCTGCTTTTCCATCTGCATGTTGGAAGGAACGGCAGCGGCTCTGCTGCACAGCTTCTCCTGCTCCTCCACCGGTCTTCCTCAGGAGCACGCTGGTCATGCAGGAAGAGTCGCCGCTGCTCCATCAGTGCAGCTTATCCGGTTACATTCTCAGAGACAGAGTGACATTAGAGTTTCAGTCCTGTCAGCTCCATTTTCATGGTTGGTGGGTTTTAAACAAAGGAAATGCTGCACGCCAGCTGCTGATGCTCACCATGAGCGCCACATGGACACAAACGGCCATTAGACTCATCGATTAAAAAAAAAAAAGTTTGCATCGTCAGCGCAGCTGTGAGCTTCATCTATGGAGCTAGAAACCATGACAGTTCCTCCCACAGACCTGCATCCTCACTGCATAGACAACTATTCATATGCACTGTTTAATAAATAAAGGATACGCCTAAACAACTCAGTGTTACTCCAAGTCAATCACACTGTCCAATCAGGAAGCAACGTGGACTGACGATCAATTTCATGTTTTTGTTGAAGTGGAGTAGACAACAGATGGAAATAATGGGTGATCAACAAGACACATCCAATAAAGGAGTGGTTCTGCCAGTGGTCTTCATCCTAAAGTTTTGGTGACCTTTGAATACAAACAATGTTCTCACTCAGCGATACTATGACACAGCGTCTACAACACACACAAGTGGCCCAGGTCGTGCGAGTCGTCCTGGATGGTACACCAATACGAGCCGTGGCAAGAAGGTTTGGTGTGTCTGTCGGCATGGAGGTGCAACCAAGAGACAGGCCAGTACATCCCGAGAACCACTACCTCCTCCTTTGGACTGGCCTGCCCGCTCCCCAAACCTCAAACACATCTGGGATAGTGCTGCCACAAACGATTATTTTAATAGTCGATTAGTCATTGATGAGTTGACTAATCGTGGCAGCACTAATCTGGGACATCATGTCTCCATCCATCCACCAACGCCACAGACTGTCCAGGAGTTTGGTTGGTTGTGGTGTGGGAGGAGATCCCCCTGGAGACCATCCGTCGCTTCAGTAGAAACATACCCAGCAGTTGCAGGGATGTCATACGGCCACACCCACTACAGAGTCTCATTTCAACTACATATTACATCATTGTTGGATCAGCTTGTTGGGTGTTTTCACACTTTAATTATGAGGATGATTCCACATCCAGCCCTCCGTAGGCTAATAAATTCAATTTCTGTTAATACCGCTTGTGTGGTTGTGTTGTCAAGACATGAAACTATGTAAATAATGTAAAATAATATTTCATTTGTTCAGGTATAGAATGTGTTTTCGTAGTGTTCCCTTTATTTTTTTGAGCTGTGTATTTATCCAAATGTTAAGGATTTATTTTCTTCTGCAGTGAGGTTTGAAACAGTAATCTAATATTTTTTGATTTTGATTCTCTTGATAGCAGCTACTTTAGACTCAACAAAGACTGGATCAGTAAGCTGCTTTTATCCTTAAACACCGGAGATGTCGCCGGTGACACCAAAATAACGTGCTCTTTTATATAACTCCTACATGATCAATGATCAACATGATACATGATCAACGTGAATCAACTGATTCTGATGTGGAGAAAAATGGCTTTTGTATCAACTTTGCCCCATTATTCAAGACTTTACGTCAGTAATTTGTTTCATAATGGAGCCACTTTTCTCTGTCTGAATCAGATGGAGTTATGCTGTTTGGGTAATCACTTCACTGCTGTAAACTGTTGCATATCAGCGCAAAGGAAGCGTTTTTTTTTTTTTTTTTTTTTTTTTATCAGCTTCCGAATCCCCTGAAATTACATTCATTGCATAAGAGTTGAAGAGTTATGGTAGTCAAAAGAATGCAAACACTGGAGCTAAAGTTCTGGTGGTGAAGGGTTAAACTTCTGGGTTAACAAACGGCTAAAAAAAAATGTAGTTTGTCGGAGATAAAAGCAAAGGAACAACAAAACACATCACGACTAGAAACCGAGAAGCAACTTTTTCCAGAAAATTAAAAAAACAAAACAAAAAAAAAATCCACCATTGTCTGAGTTGAAACACTGCATGGTTGGACTGTAATGATCACCACACCGCATGGTGAGGGGAGTTTCACCTGAGAAAAGGCGGCAGCTTTGGCCCCACGTGTGTGAATGAAACAATCCCAGAAGACACTGCAGCATTTCATGTTATCCTACGATAACTTCAAGATTTTGCTTCTGTTCAGTCTGAATAAAAGCATAAAATTCCAAACCTGAGTTTAAGAAATGAATACCAGGGATTTCTATAAATGATAATAGTGAAAAATCCTTCCTTCCTGGGGTTGTTGGACGGTCAAGGTGAAGAGGTAGAGAGGTCGACCTCTGATCAGACAACGCATTCTCACGTCCAACTCGTTATATATGGACGTATGGTTCAGGACTGTACAGGTACCACGTCCTGTGATTTAAAGGGAACAACCAGCACATCAAAAAACGACAAGTTGGGGACACCCAAAAAGTGGCGCAGAGGGGACCAAAACCATACGAGTGAGAATGTGATTGTAAGACTGCAGGTTCGATTCTCACCTTGCCCACCCATGTGTCAAAGTGCATCTCTCCAACTTCCTGGTTGCTTACCCTTGCGTGTTTTTTGACTTTGACTAGGGAACTGTTGACAGTGTCATGCTGGTAGATAAATGTGCACGAATATTGAAGCTCACCTATTCATCTACAACCTTGCTATTTGGTGTGAAAGCGTACCAATCCACCCATAAGGGTAGTTGCAGAGGTGGGACCAAGTCATCATTTTGCAAGTCCGAGTCAAGTCCCAAGTCTTTGTCCTCAAGTCCGAGTCAAGTCCCAAGTCAA
>NC_050526.1:14098765-14133994 GCF_002922805.2 Oryzias melastigma | reverse complement strand
AGCAAACATAATGAATTTCAACTTTTTTGACATCAAAAAAATATCATTAATGTAAATTGAAAACAACTTTGGTCCGAGAACAGAACCTAAGTAGTCTTAAAGTCAAGATCTTTTTTTTATTTCTTTGTGCAGAGAATTAGATTTATAAATCACTTCTGCAGCATCTCTGAAAGCTTTCTCTGTGTGTGTAAGTGTGCTCTCTCTCATCTCTTCTACACATTGTGTTGGCTTGGCTCTGGCAGCACACGCTCTCTTTGCAAGCGTCCCGGCGGTGCCGTATTTTTAGCGCAGCAACATAAGCAGCTCCAGCCTCACTGGTTGTTGATCTGAAAGTGGGTGGCGGTGCACACAAACGCACACACTGACAATTGTTGTGTTGAAAGCAACTGCTAAAGCCTCGCAGTGGAAGGAGGAATCTCATAGGTTGATTGGGGCGTCAGTGGGCGGGGCCAGCAGAGTTCACTGCAGCACAGAAAGCTCACCGTTCTCAAAAATGAGATTTATGAGGATGTACGAGCCAAAACTCTTACTGCAGTTTATGCCATAAGAATATCTGATCTTTTTGTCTTCTTCCTGGGTTTGTTCCAGGAGTCTGCGGAAAATGAAGTTGGCAAAATTGTACGACCAGTTCTGTAGATGCTAATGTCAAAGAAAAAACTTACCTCGTGCATGCTGTCTCCATCCTTCTGCAGTTTTTTGGACGGAGTTCAAAGCTGCAGATGGCACCAAGGATGGAGTTTACCCACAGAAGTTTCTGAAAGTCTTCTGGGTCATTCGGTAATGTCATTGCCACAAATGTACTGATGAGAGATTCAGTGTATTCTAAAGACTCAAATGAGTCAAACCAAGGTCTTATTCTGATTTTCTGCTCCGCAGCGTGCTGTTCAAGACCAGCATTAAATTTTTTTTAAAAAAGGTCACTCCTGTAGTAATTACAGAGCCTTTGCCTCTCAGACATTATAGCTGATCATAGTATGACCTGATTTCATTGATGATCCCAGTGAAGGCGACTAATTCCTTAGTCACAGTGGCTCTTACAAATGGATATGGGCTTTCTGTGGGCAAAAAAATAGGCAAACTTGTACGGGGACGCCCTTCAGGAAATATTAAAGTCGTAGACCATTCGGTGAGCCCATAGGGCACACAGGTTGATTCGTAGTTTCATTTAGACTTCTCTTTTTTCAGCCTCCCTTAATCCTACAGATTTATGTGATCAACATGATCACCTATGCGTCCAACGGGCACCTAAGTATCACCTGCACATTCGATGGCGTGAAGTCAGTAAGGGGCCAGTGCACACACTTGACTAATGACCTGAAGTGCAGGTTCAGGACACCGTACAACAGCAACATTATCCTAACAAATACTTCACGATGTACTTTTCACACACATGACAATCATACCTTCCATTTTCTTGACATCCCTTACGGTGGGCACACCATGATGATGCGGCTGCTCTTATTTAGAACCAATCACGGGCCTGGACAACCCTACAACTGGCAGCACCTGTACAGGTCAACCCCCATCATGATGCATGCAACTAAAGCACAAAGTCCTAGAATTTCTTGCTCTTTTAGACCTATGTGGGCCACAAACCAGCTATGAGACCCATCCATCCATCCATCCATCCATCTTTAGAACCTCCTAGAATCCTTTTTGGAATCGAGGGGCTCGACCCCAGCTACTGTTGTGTAGAGGCGGGTTACACCCTGAACATGTCACAACTGAACTGAAATGCTAGTTTATATATGTATTGTGATTTGTGTTCATCTTCTTCCCTCATGATCATCTCAATAATGGGTCAGGCGGTTGCTGTGGGTTTCAGTGGATCTGTTGCATGAATCCAGCTGGATTTTTGTCGAGTTCATCTGCAGGCGGCCGTGTTTGCTGTGCTGAGTCATGCTGCTGACTGCAGCGTCCTCGCATACAGCTGAGTCGTCGGCTCGTTTTCCTGCTTTTTCTTTATTTGGCGAATCGATCAGACTCCCATAGGGTCAGTGAACGCACCGTCTGGCTCCAGAACAGCAGTTCCCATTAAAACTCCAAACAAGGGCATTTCCTGCCAGATATACCAAAATAAAAGTCATTATATCTGGTGTTATATTTTATTTTCTTGAAAGGAATAAACTTTTTTTAATATAAAATCTGTTGTCACTGTTACTGTCTTTTTCTTTTAGAAGTTTTTTTATTAATGTTTAATCCTCCAGGAGAACATTAAAATTAATTTCATGATTGATCCATGTGTCAACAAGAAATTTTCTTAATCTTATTTTCAAGTTTTCTCAGTTTGAAACCTTTAAGAGAAGTTTCACTGATTTCTGTTGTACAAGTTTAAAAAAAAGGGTTAAATACTTTATTGATTTAAAACCAGAATTATTTTCATGTAATATCATTATTCCTCTTGAGAAGTGGTGTGTATTCATAGAAATGGAAATGTCTATGAGACAATATTTCTGAACCAGTCATTCGTGTGTTGAATCTGGTTGTAATAGCGTGCTTTGACCACAGGGTGATGCTGTTGTCATTGTTAGAGGTGAATTCATTTCAGATCAGAAATGAAAGGCCTGCAGGAGTGTGCAGCCAATCACAAATCTGGAGTCATGGTCATGTGACAGCTTAGTTCAGGGACTCTCAGAAAAGTGTCTCATATTTCCTGAGTAACAAGCACATTTTTGTTATTCTGAAGCAAAAAACTGAAGAAAACAGAAAAGGAATCAACTAAAAATGTTGGAATTTAAATGGACAAAACTGCAGATGAACATTTTAATGTCTCTGTGTGATGAAAATCCTGTAGGATTACTTCAGATATGAGAGTACGTCTGCATTGTTGGCCTCGTGTGTCAGCAAATTTGGAAAAGTGTGAGCTGAAAATGTTCAAAGGTCATCTTTAAAACCTGAAGGCCTTCAGTGAGTTGGAGATGATGACTTGTATGCCCTCCACTGGAGATCAGACCTGCACAGACTCATGTACTTCTCTAAATGTCTGCGTTTTGACCTCTAACTTGACTGCTGAGGCCACTGGCTGTACTCTGAAGTGCTTCATTTCCATGAACTGCTGCTCTCTTCCAAAATCTGTTTTCTTTGTGATGTTTTAGCAGCATCTAACAACAGTGATGCAAAGCCATGACAGTAATCTCTGTTCGTCTGCTTCACCTTCACATGTTTCTAAATCTCGTCCTCTTTCTATATCCGTAGGTTTTTTCCAGCTTTCCATCCCGGCATTCAGAGCCGGCCTGAGCGTGCAGCTCCTGTTGACAGCCGCGTTGGGTCACAGGTGGGGAGGAGCTTAGAGCTTGAAGAAGAAGCAGCAGCGGCGGGGCAGAGAGGTCAACATGACGTCAGTGGCGGCGGAGTTTGAGCACATGGAGATCCAGCAGCAATACAACGATGGCGTCAACAACCGCTGGGACGCCGACGACTGGGATAACGAGAACAGCTCGGCGCGCCTGTTTGAGCGCTCGCGCATCAAAGCCCTCGCAGGTATGTGGAGGGCGGGGTTGGCGTGGTCTGAGTGACGTAAAAGTCGTCTGAAGGAAGGAAGGTTTAACCCTTTTAGCTTTAGAGCTTTAGCTGTAGTTTTTACATTATTTTAATTAACTGAATTTTAAACTGTTTATGAAGTTTTTGTAATTCCAGCAAATTCTGAAGTGAAGAAAAGCAGATTTGTTCTGATATGCAACACTTTACAGTAGTGAAGTGTTTACGCAATCAATGTAAATCTGTCTTGGAGAGATTCTTATAGTTATTGAATTACCCTGATTCCAAAAACGTCCAAAGAGTTACGTGAGGTCAAATGACGTGTGTTATTTAGGGGTCGCGATAGAATCGTTGACTTCAGTGCAGCTGTAGATCTTCAAACGCTGACGGAGACTCTGGATAAAGATCCACTTTTCATTTTGTGGACTAAAAGACAAATGAAGATTCAGGAAAAATTCATGAAGCTTGATACCCAGACCACGTGGATGCTAGTCAGCCGTTTGGTACTGAGATGGTCATCTGGGTCTTTGTTCACGTTTGCTTTTTGTGACTAAAACAGAGCTAAAAGTTACACCTAAAAGCGGAATCATCTAAACGTTTTTGCTTCGACCAACTTCTAGCTAAGAGTTAGCATTTTTTTCCTAACAGATCAGATTTTATTTTGAAAATAGGGGGAAATGGCTTCATAGAAGTTATTGTCCCACAATAGATAACAATAAATCACTATAAATTAATTCTGAACTCCATCTCATGATGTTTTCAGTTAGTGAACGAATTAAGAAGTTCGTCGTGGATTTCAATCAAATTGATCATGTTTGTTAAAAGGAATAAAAAACTTTAAAATGAAAGATCTTTTGCTCTTTACATTAGTTTAGTTTCATACATATCTTTTAATTCTTTAGTGTTTCCTACTAGAGTACATGAAACTAAAAGAGGCAAAAAGCTAACAGTTCACAAAGAAAAAATGGGCGGGGCTAAAGTAGAGTTAGCTAGCTAATCATTTTTGGATTGAAATAGAATGGATGAGGTTTCTAGTTGTAAAAGATCTATAATTAAACATTGTTTTATACTTACAGTCCACATGTGGGGTTTTAGCCTTACACACTTGTTACTTGTTATAGTAGCGCCCTCCTCTGGCAGGGTAGTGCAAATGCAATTAAGGCACGTTTACATAAACGGGATGCACCTTCTTCATTTATTTATTTTTTATGTTCCTTAAACTTCTAGTTTTCAGTCTCGTAATGTCTCTTGATTCGTAGCCGTTTTAACTATCTAATCGTCTTTTTGCTTCAAAATCAATAACCTTTATTGAAACTGCTTTGGTGTTCAGACGATGATGTAATCTGCTGCAGGGACGACAAAACGTGTTTGTGCTGCAGAGAATGTTAATGCTGATCATGAGTTCATGCTGGTGGGTGCTCACATGCCTTGTTTAGTGTGTGTGCGTGTGTGTGTGTTTGTAGTAAAGTTATCTTGGTCTTGCTGCTGTTTTCACCCTTGATGGCCGCTTCCTTCATTTGTGCCCCACTTTGTTAAATAATTCATTCTAGTGAGTTTAAATATGCAGAAGGCTCGGTGTGCCAGTGTGTGTTTTTGTGTTAAGGTGTGCAAGTGAAGGGGGCGGAGCTTGTGTTTTCTACTTGAACAGACTTAATACTTTTATCAGCTTGTTTTTTATGCACCAGTTGCAGGTTTAAAGCTTTTCTAACATTATTTTTGTCTTAACTCTGCACCACATTTAGAGCAGAGTCTCAGATGTTAGTACTGATCTCTTCTGATCCTGAATCCTTTGTGTGTTCTGGAGTCCAATCATTTTCAAACTATAAAAAGTTCTTAAGATGTTTTCTTAAAGTTAGGCTGAATCTGAATTGCTTCCTTGCCCCTTTGACTTCTTCCTATCCCTACATTTAATCCTCCAAGTGGAGATTAAGGGAAAAAATTGTCCTCAAATTTGGATGTCACTATTAGGGCTGAGTTGATAAAATCAATGAACTGATAGGAATCGATCTTGGCTTAATAGATCAATAATGAATCCATAAACGTAGAGATTGATCTAGCACGTAAAGGACAGCTAACTTAAACCTTCATTGCTGACTAAATTAACTTCTTTATAAGCTCACAGGTATGAATTTTCCAAAGTCTTTTTAGGAAACATTACTTTAAAGTATTTCTAAAGCACAGTTTTTTGCTCATACCGTCTTCTTCTTCTGGAATAAGGTGTAATGCTATAGTGTGATCGCCTCCTAGTGGCCAAACTGAAACGCCCTCTTGGAGAAGCAGATCAATTGTTGGAGCGTCTCCGTTTGAGAATCCATGTAACACTGTTTGCTGTTAACAATCTCATTATTCTTTAACTAAAACATTTTACAGTATGTAAAATTTAAATATATTCAAAACATATTTAGATTATTAATGTATTTCTAAACTTTTGTGCTTCAGAGTGAACCCAAATGAAGAAATGTGTTTCTCCTCCTCCAAAAGATTGCATTTACAAAATACAAAAGATTGTATTTGTGACGTAGAAATGACACTGAGGGGCCACAAGCTGCCTGTTCCACTCTGCTCTGAGGGGGCGAGGTTTCCTCAGCCCCAACAGTCCCACCCACAGTCCTGACTCCTGATGACCTCATGCAGAAAAAAACGTCCTAGAAAGCAGGGCAGATTTTTTCATAATCATAATTAAAAGACCACGTGAAACACTTTTACTACAGATTAAACAATGAAGTTTTATCTTTAACAAATTGATTGTTTGGCTAAACCTTGTCTGATCTAAAATTGATCATTTCCTGGTGTTTATGGACGCCTCTGTTTTCCCCTTCTATCTTTGTGTCAACAAAAAAAATTCCACAATAATGACATTCATGACTGTAAACAGAACATAATTGTTTTATAGCTCACTTTGTAGGAACTCAAACGAGCATGTTTGACCTCATGATTAAGGTCATGGAGGCTTGGTGTTCCTTCTGGTCTGCTGACAGGAAGAATAGGAATAGATTTGATTATAAGCTGACCTGAACTGAACAGCAATTTCATATTTTTTGTTAGGTTTAGCTTTTTTTCTCTAGAAATAGTTTGGGAATGCAGAACAGTGACCTGACGTTCCAAAGAGCAGAGTTTGATCCTCTCCTGGATCTTTAACTGGAAGAGAACTCTTCAGCTGCAGGTCCTTTCACTCACAGTTTTCCCCGTGGATCTGATCCTGTGTGCCTGGCTGCAGGTTTCTGTGCTCTCAGGTTTGTTTTCCTCGTTGCATTGAGGAGCGATCATCCATGTTGTTGTGCGAGTTTCAGGCAGCAGTTTGCGGTTTATTCCAGGTGGTGTTTTTGTTTTTCAGATACTTTTAATAGTCAAGAGTGTGACTCTCTCTTGCTTAAATGCTAGTCGCTCACAGCTGCAGACAGATGAGCAGCTTCTTTGTCTCCTGCCCTTGCAGCTGCAGTACCTCCGGGGTCCTCAGGGTGGCGGCAAACACACCCATACAGGAAAATGTGACCAGAAATGAAGAAACAAAAGAAAAGTTGTTTTAGAGCAAAGGTGACAAATTCAAAATCCAAAACATACTTTAGGTTTTGGGCAAAACTGGAAAAACATTTATCGAACACACTAAAACTAATTTTAAAAACGTAACTTTTTAACATAACTATGAATAATAAAAAAGCAGGAGTATTATTCCAGAATAAATCAACTTGAACCTTAAAATGTTGATAAAATCAGATTTCTTTGTTTTTGTTTTTAAGACATAACTGTTAATCTTTTACTATAGATATAATGATGTTGTAACTCCTTCTGAGATATGTTGCAGAAGCACCAATGTGTTCAGGAGTGTCATGGTTGTGTGGTCAAAGTTATAAATAAAGTTTTGTGCAATTACCACCTGATACAGACGATGTGTCGACCACATGAGAACTGGACCGAGTAAGTGTGACATCATTCATAGAAAATAACATAACTTATAATAACAACTTTCTTTCGGCTCCAACCAAAATAAGTCAGATGAACGTCGCCATGTTCAAGGCAAACGATGTCAGTGATTGGTCTGAGTCAATATTTCTATGGCAACCACTCTCGTCAATCATGAGTGAGTTTGTTGGAAGTCTGAACCCCTATTACTTTAAAGAAACCACAGACTTTTATTGAGGCATCTCATTGGTCAATTTTTGAATAACTTGCATTACAGAAAAAATTATGATTATCAAGAAAATGTTAAAACTATCGGAACAAGATTGTTTATTCTGACTAATAGAATGACTGAGTAATAGCTGTTTATTTCTCTATAGAAGTCAATTGAACCATCAGCTACTTCCTGTTTGGAATCCAAAGGGGGAGGGGTCACTCAGTCCAGTTCTCTCTATACAGTCAACGGTGCCATCTATAACTGGGTATTGTTTTATATGAATCATTGCATCTTAATTGATCAATTCTTGCAAAATAATTTAAGTTGGGATGGAAGGAGACGTACAATATTCATTAAATGTTTAACAATTGAAAGTTTTGTTTGCAAAATCCACCTTTTTTAGATGGAAAATGTGTGAAACACGGGCCCGGCTCTCGAACATTTGTGGTTTAAAAATGACATTCCTGAATGTCTCACAGATCTTTAAAAGATGTCAGGACTCATCTGATGAAGTTGGTCTGACCGTGTTGATGGTCAGTGAGGGGGTGAAGACCAAAACCTGTCAGTTAAACCTGCATCAGGTCACCTGCAGACAAACAAGGCTGAAAATGGATACAGAAGTCTTCCTGTGTGTGTGTGTGGGGGGGGTGTGTGTGTGTGTGTGTGTGTGGTTAAAGCCAAGTGCCTCCACATGATATCCGGGGAACACAAAACCACCGGTCTCCATGGAAACACAGGCAGATCTCCTTACATTGAACAGAAGGAGCGTGCATGTGTGTCAGCGTCCATCTCTGCTGGTTTCAACATTAAAATTCATTTTTGCTGCAGCGACGCTTCACATGCTGCACGGTGGTAACCGTGGGAACAGAGTGGAGCTGTTTAGAAAGCAGCAGGACGTTTGTGGAAGCTTGTTCATGTAAAATGTTTTGGGTTTTACTGAAACAGTTAACAATCTTCTGTGATGCTCCATCTATTTAAAACAAAATCTGGTTGGCAGGCTGGTCTTCCATCATAAAAACTCTACTTAAAATATGACTTTCCTTCTGAAATGAAGCGTTTCAGGTTGCATGTGTGGATCCTTCATGGTTTGGGTGGAATTCTGGTGGTTTTCCAACATCCTCCTGAGACCATGTGACCACAGTGATCTCGGGGGCCTGATGCTTCTCATGCTGGACCGCCTGAAGTCTTACAGACCAACTCAGATGAAAATAATGTTTTGGGTGTTTTTAACACGCTCTTGTGGCCTTTGGCCGATGATGGAGGACAGGTATAAAGAAATTAAGCTCAAATTTGCATTTCTGACCATTTATTTTTTCAAATCGCTGTGAAGCAGAGGCAAACTAAAAAAATGCTGTTTGAAAAACTATCTATTTGTGATGTAGAAAATACGGTGCTACAAGCTCCCCGCTCCATCCTGACGCAGACAAATAGATCCATGTCTATCTTTGTTTTCTTTGTCTGAGCTGGAATCTGGATCTAAACTGTACGTCTGGACAGCTCCAATACGCCTCATCATTTCTGTTGAATCTCTAATGTCATGTTGGAGATGTGAGGAGCTGTAAGCTAGTGGATGAGCATGTAAACGGAGAGCTCTCCGCAACAGGGATAGGAAAGGGGGCGGGGTTGGTCCCACCCAAATATCAAAAGCAAATTTAAAAAAAAAAAACTCCTGCTGCTCTGCAGAAACTATGTCCTAGAAAAGTACACAGGTTTTTAGATTTTGCCTAAAAATGGCATAATCATAACTGAAAGACCATTGGGAACGCTTTCATCCAAAGATGATCAGAGTGGCACTTTAAAAGGAATTCAATCCACATTGATACGCTTACACACACACGCCGGGATTTCAGTCGTGTTCGAGACAAGAGGAGGTCATTTAATCATGTAATCCTGGATACAGTCAGATTCCAGATGAGCCATAATCAGGATACAAAGATTCTTCCTGAATATTCTACAACAGTAAAACTTTATTCACAAATGAGGCATGCGTGGCATATTTACAGTGGGTGGATCATCTCTAATGTCACCTTTAGGATTCGTCACAAAAAAAAGCCTGAATGGGCACATTTGCTCCGCCCACCTCGACAAAAAAATCTAAAAATGGGCAAGGCAAAGTAGTTTTCAGCCAAACAAAACACACCCCTACTAATCCAAATATTTGAGCTCTAATAAAATCAAAAAGATTACACTTTCACAAACACACACTCTTAAAAATAACATCAAGCTACTTTTGACACAAGTATTTTATGATGTACATAGAAAATTGCTCCCTTTTGTCACCGCTCTCAGTGGTCTTTGAGGGACTACAACATCTGGAACGAAAACTTTGGATGAAAGAAGATCTAACTCAGAATTCCTGAAAGATCTGATGGACAAAAAGTCTTCTAAAGGTCCCTGGCTTGTTTTTTTTTTTTTTTTTAACATACGGCTTGTCATCAGGTCATGCGCTGCTCATTGTATCTCATTCACTGTAATCTCAGGAACCATTTCCTGTTGATAAACTCATGTAAAAAATCGTATCTCAAATTACCTCTTTACTCTGAATGGAAAAACTGTCATTCTGCAAACCCAATGATTGATTTTTCTGGAAATCCAAACTCTTCTTGCTTTGCTACTTTACCCCCAACCATGAAGCCCCCACCTCCGAGCATTTGAAAGCTTTTCGTTAAGTTCTAAAAACACTTTTTATCCCTAAAATATGAATTGTTATCAAAATGTGGATGTTTGGTTTCCTGTCTTGTCACTGCTGCTGTTTCATCTTCACTAAGCTGAACCAGCACCGATGGACTCTGTGGGTGAGGCTCAGACAGAAGCAGTCCTGCGTTTGTTTGAGGGCTTTTTCATGGAGACTCTGGGTAATTGGAAGCAGAGGCAGACCAGGATCCCCACAGAGATGCACATGACCCACACAGACGGGAATGTGTGTCACTTCCTGTTTGCAGGAGCAGTGTGAGGAATGCTGGGAATGTTGGTGTGGCTCTTTTCTGTGTTCAATTGCTGCTTTTCAGGAAAAAGTGAGAGTGAAGCAGCTACAGGTCATCTTTCTGTTCCACTGTTTCTGGGAATTTTGTATGTTTTGTTTTCACACATATTTGTTTATCTGAGTCAATAAATGCAGTTAAAAAAAATCATTAATTCATTTAGTAGAAAAATGGATTGGGTAAACGCAGCTGGTCCTTTACCGTACAGGAAGTGGCATTCTCCGCCTCCCTGCTGCCCTCAGAGGAATGTGAGTGCGGTCAGGAGGATGAGGCAGCGAGTCGGTGTGAAATTCACCACAGCAGCGCTGCGTGTTTGGTCCCTGAACGCACCGTCTGCTTCGGATTGAGCAGAGATGAGTTTGAGCCGACCTCCGCTCCGGCTCTATGAAGGCTCTGTTTGGCTTGGCGGTGGCGGCCCGAGGGGCCGAACCACGAGGAAGTCTGATGATGGCGGGGAACACGGCGTGACCGAGCGGACGGACAGAGAGCGCTCTCATGCTGAGGGATGCTCGGGGACACCAAGAGCAGCTTGAGGTGTTTGAATCTCCGGGTCCATCTGCTGCCTGTTTGCGGTGACCTGACCTCTGACCTCTGCTGGAGCGGCATCCAGTTTTACCCAAACGTCTCATCCTGCCCTCCCCCCATTCATTCGGAAACAAAAACAACCAAAAATGTCTTTGTTTGAGACGTGAAGATCAAATTAGACGTCACCGCTCTACAAATGTCTCTTATCGTCTGGGATTGATCAAAAGAGGGAGAATAACAATTGAGGAGAGGGACTGGAAGGAAAGTTTCAGATGTGTTCCTCCAGAAGCTGATCTGCTGAAGGTGTGTTAGGATGTCGGTCCTCCCTGTGACCTGTGTGGATGGAAAATATTTGGAACATGTCAGGAGGTTTTTTATCCCTCAGATGAGACCAGAAACACAAATGCTGCAGATGTGAGGCTCTCTCATTCAAACCTCCATCTGACAAATCAAACCTTCCATGATATTTTTTTTTTACTTGTAGTTATCTAAAAGATTGTTTGTAAATGAAAATGTTGAGAAAAAATACATATTTAACTTGTTGCGATACCAACCCCCACATCCACCCGTCCACCAACCTTCTGTCTGCCCCTCCATCAGAGTTGGGATTAATATGGAGAGAAAATAGTCTCACCCCGATTTATGTGTGTGTATTCTACATTTGTGACTGACAAAATATATGTCGTGCATAAGTACAAAAATTACGAAATTTAAAAACTAAATACAATATGCAATTTACACATGCACAAATTAAAATTACCACAGCTTAAAACTAACTACAAACTTTTTAAAAGTTACGCACAAATTGCTTGTTACACACACACAAAACTGCAGTTACACACAAATCTGATAGGCTTTTTTTTAATTAATTATCAGGCATATCTGTTTACGTAAGTGAGAAAAGTTTTACCAGGTATTCTCCATAATCTGAGTTCAAAGCAGCTGAAAAGAAAACTTATGGCCCATCATTCTAGCAGCATTTAATTACATCACTTACGAACAAATCTTGGAGATGATAATAGTTTCACATTTTCAAAAAAGCTATTTGTGCATAATTTTCAAAGATTTGTGTTTGTAGGTAGTTTAAAGCGGTTGTGATTTTAATTTGTGCATGTGTGCTTTGTATTTTATTTTATTTTATCATTTTTATGTATTTCATGAGTTACAAATTAAGAATTACGCACGCACAAATCGGGTTGAGTCTATTTTCTCTTCATATTTTCCTCATTTGTTGCAGGTGCTTCTTGAAAATATCCAGCATCACAATTAAAAAAAACAAGTACTGCTTTTTTAAAATACTACCTACTACTACCTACCTACTCTGTACATTATTTAGCATAAACATTCAGTGCAGAACCTGCTTTTTTGAACTAAGTGTATCAGCTTTTGTTATTCCTTTTTTTATTGGACATTACATACATTCATGCATTTATACTTACATGTGTATTCGCATATACATAGTTATTAAATCTTTCCATTAAAAAAAATAACAAGTTGACTCATCTAAGTGGCTTTTTAGAAGAAGGTGAGGCGGCCGTGGTGCAGAGGTAAACCCGTCGACTCCTGATCGGAATATTGCAGGGTCGATTCCCGCTTTGCCTGCCTATGTGTCCAAGTGTTCTTGGGCAAGGCATGAACCCCACTTTGCTTCTGGTGGAAGGTTTGTGCTAGTGTTCGGCAGCGGAGTCACCACCAGTGCGTGAATGGGTCTGAGACTGTAAAGCGCTTTGGCTCTTCAAGGAAGGTAGTAAAGCGCTATATAAGTATACACTATTGCCAAGATTTAAGCAGATTTTTTTATTAGTTTTTACTATTATTTTTTTTTTTTTTACAGTGCACTGTACTATGCGTTCTGATTTGCTGTGTTCAGTTTGACAACTTTACATATTCTTCAATCAGACCTTTGTTTTCCTCCTATGATCCTGGACTGATTTTTCTATGAAGGTTTGAGTTTAAACAAAAAGATAAAAGAAGTTTGAAAATGTTCATTTCTGTCTGAGAAACGTGTATTAAAGTGTGTACTGAGGAGTTTTACAGCTTTAAAACATCTAAAATCCTACTTCAATTATCGCAGGTTATTTTTTAGAATGTAACTCCTGCTATAAATGAAGAACACTATACATGAAATGTTTTGTTGGGGTTTGATTGGTTTTCCTCCAGACTTTGAATGTTGGACTTTCCTCTGCTGGATCTTCGTTCTGCTTTCTAGCTGCTTTTCTTTGACTGGTGGAAAGGAAAAAGTGAGCGCGTCCAGGGTGGATTTCTCATCGCGGTCTGAGTTTTTATGTTTATCAGCAAAAGATCCCGATGACAGCGAAGGAAATCGAACCAGGGCCTCATCACTATGAAGGAAGCGGCCCGCTGCTTGTGGCTGCAGACGTTAGTGGAGAAGCCTCTTACATTTCTGGGATGTGTTGTGACAGAAATATTTTTTCCGTGTATTGTTCGAGCATCCTGACCTCTGACCTTTTGCCTCGTCGCTGTCTCTGGTGAATCTGTAACGCAGGAAGCAGAGCTCTGACCATTCCAGATTTGTTTGGCGTCCCCACCTTTTACCGCTGTGTTGTGCGTGAAGCTGATGGCTCAAACAGGAAGTGCTGGAATGCTCCGACAGGAAGAAGATCTCCTGAGCGCTCTAATATTAGAGCGGAGGGTTCCTCAGGATGTTTGGACGTCTGTGAGGGGGGCGATGAGCCCCCCCCTGGTTCGGAACCCCCCTGCACACACTCCCTCTCTTGTGCTGTCTTTATAGGCGTGAAGCAGCAGCGTTCTCTGTGTCAGACAGAATTAGATGAGGCAGGATGAGCAGTTTCACATGATCCTGTTTTTGTGAGGAGCTGCCCTTCAGTTCCACAGATTTCAGCTGCGTTTCACACGCTCCCGTTTTATCAGACGCTAATGAACGCTAATCTGTCCGTCTGAAGCCCGGCCTGCTCCACACACCTCTTTCATTAACACCATGACGAAAAGTGTTTGGTCAAAAAAGAAAATTTAAAAAAAGCCTAAGTAGGGATAAAGCAGAAATGTAAAAACTGCTAAGCAAAGTGGTGAAAGGATAATAATATTTTGTAGCTTTGCAACGTCTCAAGTCAGATGTGAGGCTGTCATCAAACCTACATCATTTAATTAATGTTACAAAATGATTCGATGTGAAGCTTTTATTATGAAAGTGGTTCCTGCAACAGAGATACAAGAAACGCATTAAAGGAACATTTATTTACTGTTCTTATGATTAATTTCTAAATGTAAAGTTTTTTTTTTTCAAAGTTGGATTTAGTACCTGCTCAGTTTAACTCTAAACACTGCAAACTGTTTCATTTAAATAACTTGTTTTTGACATTTAAGATATTTGAGCGGATCGTTCTGTTCTTCTCTGTGCTCTTCACCTTTTCCAAGCTTCTCTCAAAACCATCACAGTTGAGAATTTATTTATGATTCATTAAGAGCTACGATCTAGAAATAAGGAAATTATTATTCAAATGATTCCATTTTTGCTCCACACTTTTTGACATTAGGAAAAACTCAAATTGCTTTTTCATTTTTGGTTCAATTTCAAGAATGTTATTTTACTTTTGATTAAATTCTGATGTGTTAGACCAGCATTCATTGTTGTTGTTAGAAGTGATAGTTTTAGATGTAGCCCTTGGTCTATCTTAGGCATGTTTATATTAAAATGGGGTCATCTGGCCCCATAAGATGGTACAAGGATAACACGATTCTTATTTTATTCACATTTAGTTCTGAAATGAGTCATTTCCACTTATTAGACTAATGTTTTTGGCAATTAAGTATAATAAATCACATACAAAGTCCAAATATTTCCCTAGAAATAGTAAAAAAAATACTTTGGGGATGTATAATATTACATTTTAGGTAATTTGATCTAACATTTAGCTTTTTTACTTTATTTTTCCCTTTTTAAATACTTGTTTGGAACTCCTTGTTTCTAAATTTTGATATGTTATTATAAAATAAATAGGCAACACTTAAGATGAGGTCCTGCAAAACACTAGATATAATGCTGACAAAGATGGTTAATACATTTTTTAAGCAGTTTATTAATATGGCCTTTGTGGACAATGGTCTGACTTTGGATGTTAATGAATCTTACTGAGTATATTAATAAACCTCATTTGGTTTATTGTACTAATAAATGTCTTACTAACACCCTATAAACACATTCATATTATTTGTTAGTGTGTTTATAAGGCTTGTTAACGAATCTTAGAAATGATTTGTTGCATTAGAGTTCTTTTCTTTTTTTAGGCTACTTCTTTTTACGTGGATCAATGAGTGTTGGAAAAAATTCTGAAAAATGTTTTTTGAAAAGCAAAATCCCTCCTGAAGCAGACGGGAAAAATCAAAGCAGGAAGTGAAAGAGGGTTAAAAAAAAAGTTATTTTTGCTATTTTTACCCTTTTACAGGGAGAAACGGAACATGTTTTCACTCAAGTATTTATATTTATCTGAGCAGTTTTCTTTTTCAGTCTCGTCTTGAGCTCCGTCAACCCTCCTGCTTGTTTTTGTCCTCCCTCCTCCTGCTCCGCCTTTTATGCTAATGAGCTATAGGATTGGAGGGCTGTGATTGGTCGGAGGGAGGGGCAGCTGCGTGTGTGCTCAGCCCCTCCCCCCCTCAGTTTTCCCTCTGTCTGAAAGGTGTCTCAGTGTCCGATCTGCTGCCGCCGCACACCGGAGGACAATCCCCCGCTTTCATTCCTTCCTCCCGCTGCTCCTCTCGCTGCGCTCTTCCTCCTCGTCTTCTCCAGCCTGGGATCGCGTCGGGAGCAGAGATCTTCCAGCACGGATGGATGTTTGGAAGGAGGGAAACTGATGCTTTCACGGCCGTAGCAGCGGTGCGCGTGCTGAGCCAGCGATTCCTGCCTCAGAGAGAGAGGGGGACCCACTGCTCACCTCCTGTGTCGCTCCACCTCTCCGCCTTGCAGCTGAAGCTGAGGGTTTGAGGATCAGGATCTACTGTAAATGTTTCATTTTTCTACTTGTCTTGTGCTGGAAGTTTGTGTGGGACTCTCCTCTAAACTCTGTGGGAACCTGGTTTCTGGATCTGCTCTTTGGGACCTTTTGATGCCTTCTGGTGGACTCTCTCCTCCATGACTCGTCTCATCTGAGTCCTCCCGTCTGGAGTTTCCTCATGGAATTTCAGAACGCTTCTGCTGGCCTCGGCGGGCCACTCTCGCCCCTCTCCCCCACCTCAGACTACGGTGGCCCCGGCCCCTCTCACGGGCCCAGCCTCAGCCCCTCCAGAGGGCCCAGCCCCGACCCCGGACTCGGGGGAGCCTCCGCCGCCTTCAACTACAACCAGCTGGAGGGACGGTTCAAACAGCTGCAAGGTGAGACGCTTGAGCCGGGCCCCCATCCAGAAGTGGCCTTCACCGGGCCGCACCCCACTTCACTCTCACACACCCACTCTAACAAAGCTGCTGCTGCCTTGCTAAAGGGCAGCGTGGGGGAGGTCGGCTCCACACCCACATTCTGTCACAGGGCTGAGATCTGACGGAGAGCCTTCGCTCAGCGGGGCCTGACCTCCTCCTCTACCTCAGCTTATCAGGCCGGGGTGTTGGCCGGCAGAGGAAAGTCCAGCTCATCATTTCAGCCTTAATATTTGATCTGATTGCAGATTGAAGGCAGAGATTAAAGAGGAGCCATAAAGTTTCATTGAAGGTTGCTTCACTGAAACCATGATGGGATGACAAATCTAAAACAAGTGTTTGAAAACACAAACTCCTCACCGTAGAGACGATCACACCTCATTACTTTGAATGAACAAAGTTCTCTTTCTAAATGCTTTGGTGTTTTATTTAGTTTTTCAGTTCCTTTTATTTTGAATTAACATGAGTTTATTCTGTTGTTACTTCTGATCCAAATGAATCACAGGATAGATTTGTATTTTAGACTGAAACTACTTTAATCATCAATACACCAGAACGCTGCGATAACTGAAAGAGAGCGAGCTCGAAAAACAAACACAAATCCAGAAAAAAGGCTTAAAAGTTGCGTTGAATTTTTTTGTGTGTCATATTTCTGTAGTTTTTTAACAGTACTTAAAGCAGAAAAATTTAGTAATTTTCACTTTTTTACTTTTGCTTTAGAATTGGCAGTTACAGCGGCAAAATATGCTTTTATTTTGATAGTACCAAAATAACGGAAGTGCTGCTTTCAAACCAACACTTTGTAAAATTAGTTTAAAAAATGTAGTCTAAAAGCAAAAAGTAGTCTTTGAGTGTACTACATGTATACTTAGACTATACCTAAAGTAAAACAGTATACTTTAAGTTAACTATTACTTACTATCTATATATTGTAAACTTAAAATGTTTGAATTTAGTCTGAAGAAGTTTTCAGTTATTATACTCCCTACATGTACATGATATTTTTGCTATACTTATACTCAATTAGGCTTAATTAACTTCAAGAGTACTACTTTTTGCTAAAGGTTGATAAACTTCAAAAACATTAAAGTTTTGGTCAAAACTCCACCAAATCTTGAACTATACCTCTATGAGATTCTTCTGACATTTTTCCCTCTCATGAATTATTGATCCGACATGTCTGTGCTCCAAATCAATTGGATGTCTTTTCTATGCATTTTTTTAACCTCAAATGATAAGTTCTTTGTTTTGTCTGGCTGACAAAAAAAAATGTTTCAGGTTTTTTTTTTTTTTATAGTAACCATTATAGTAACCGTCAAGAAATCATGAATTTGGGAACTAATGCGGAAGAATAGAACAATGAGAAATGGGCGTGGCTTCTTTGGGTGACAGCTTCCAGTTGCAGTGATTGGCTGAGAGGTTTCCAGAGGTCAGATGATGTCAGATGTAGATTTAAAGTTGACTCCAACAAGTTTCCTGGATGTTCTTTCTAGCTGAGGCTTGAACAAACATTGCGGTGGTTATGCAGAGCTGTAACGCCTGTGAAGATCTGCGTGAAACTAAAATATAATTCATAAGATGGCAGCCCCTTGACCCCTCTGAGTGATTCCATGTCCAGTTAGTTTTCTAGTCGCCCCATAGGGTATATAGAAAGCCTCAGTCACATATGGCTGTACAGGTGGTTGATCCCAAGGTTTTTGTGTTGTCCGGGTCTGTAGAGGGTCGTAGAGAGTGGCGGCCGGTTTAAGACCCATCCTATGGGGTACAAGTGTGTCTTGTTGTTCTTGAGACTCTTTAAAATATAACATGAAGTATTCATAAGGCTATTTTAAGTTTGTTTACCTTATCCCATCTTCTAGTTTTTGGTTTAGCATTAGTCACAATGGTATTTATGTGAAATAAGGTCTGTCTCTGGGTGAAAAATGGACAAACCTGGACACGAGGAGCATCGTCTCGACACACTTGCATCTAAACCCTTGTGTGTTGTTTAAATGTATGCTACAACCTTTCGCCCATAGCATGTACGTAGGAAAACATGAACATTTTAGGGCTCCACAAGTGACAAGGACTTTATTTACATGTTTGACCTTTTTTCACCCATTGGGCAGGTTTGGTTGTTCTTTAATCCCATTTATTTTGAGATACAAATTGGCAAAATGCATCAAACAGCAAATATCTATTCAGATTAGCAGTTAGCATTGAGTAGTTAGCAATAAAGCATAAGATTAGCCTCCTCTTTTTACAGATACTCAGTGATTTTGTAAAATATATCAAGTTTAGACTTTCAGTTTTGATTTATAATCGATCAGTATTAATTGAAGACTTGCTTTTAGCATTTTTTAGCGTATGGACGGCGGGACGCGGCGGATTGTGGCCTCTGACCTTCAGGCCGGTCTCCTGAAGGCTGCAAAATGTCTGTTTTTTTCTATTGACAGAAGCTGTTAACCATAAAACGTTTTTCTGTGGAGAAAATATCGGGCAAAAGCTGACCAGCAGGCTGAATTTAGCTGAAGGCCAGTGGAGCCAATTTTCTGATGGCAGCTTTTGAGGCTAAAAGCAGGCTGCTGGGCTGGCTCAGGGCCCGGCGGAGGACGAGGAGGGGGGGTCATGTGGCTGAAAGCTCTGAGAAATCATTCAATTTGTGTTTGCTTCCCAAATGCCCCCACATATGTGTCAGTTACTCCAAACTAGCCATTTATAGATGAACTATTATCAAATGAAACTGCTCAATTAACTCAGATCTTTTTCAGATAATAACAAATTTGTTTAATCAGGTCAATCCTAATGTAATCGCACTATTTAAGATTGATTTTTAACTTGTAAAAAGATTTTATGATTACTCTTGTTTTAACCCCATATTTAGTTTTGTTTTATGTCAATGGATTGAAAATAATATGGATACAGCTCAATATCATCATTTAAATTGTTGTTTTTTACATGAATGCCAGATCTCTGGTGATATTTTTAAAGTCAGGATCAACAGAAGATCGGTTTGAGTTTCTCTGTAGAGCGGCACTTCACAGCAGAGTTGAGCTGCTGAGTTATTCAATATGCATGTTTATTTTCTTTCCTTTTTTCTTGAGCCATATTATTATGTTTTTTTTTTTGTTTTTTTTGTCAAACTTCAGGTAACTGAGTCAATTTAAAACCAAACGATTTTGTTTATTGCAATAGAAATAAGTTTTAGTGAACAAAAGAGAAAAGTTCTAAAGTTGTAGCTGGATTTGTTTCTTCATTTTTGTATTTTTGATCTCTTCATTGTTGTTTTGAAGAGCTTCATATGAATTATTATCTTCCAGACTTTGTTTCTTCCTCTTTCCTATATCTGTAAGATTGACTGATAAAGTCTGGAATCAAGGTTGTAAATCTCCAGCAGAGAACGCTCCAGAAAAGGCTTTTATGGACTGCATGAATGAGGTGCTATGGAGTTCAGGAAACTTGTTTTTTAGATTGTTAGTTTGTCAGAAACGGAGAGGCAGCTGTAAATACGCCGGCGTTCCCACGGAGCAGGACAGATAAGCGGCTCGCGGCGTGGGCTTTATGGCGGCCTTTTGTGAGGCGTGTTGAGCTGTAAATTTTAAAGTGCGCCCGGCGCTTGCAACTCAGGTGCTTCAGAGCCGCGCCTCACCTCCTGTAAGACGCCGCCAGCGACGGATGTTTGAAGGATTGCTGATTATCGCTCCTCCGACAGCTTCAGCGGCGAGGAGGCGGCTGACGGGCAGCTCTTCCTCCGTTTAATCAGGAGTATTGAGCGAACTCCACAGTTAGAAACGATGCAATTACAGAGATGGGAGAGCCGCCTGCTGCACTGACTCATGGGACTTTTTTATTCAAAGACCCTGCAGAGCTGAGTCATGATAAAGAAAGAAGGAAAATGTTTATTCAAACAGAATCACAGGAAACCATCTCCTATCAGCAAAGATAACGTTTGAGGTCGTTTTCAGTTTATTTTCTCACATTTTGCTCCCATGAGGCTGGACTACATTTCCCAGAAATCCCAGCCAGACAGGTTTCCAGGTAGCTGAAGGACAGCTGGAGAATGACAGGACTCAATGGAGACATGAATTAATGAACAGATCGGTGGGGGAGTTAATAATTCAACAGATTGAGTGGAGGGGGGAGGAAAAGGGAAAAATGTCAACAAGAAGGAAAACAGACATTTAAAAGGAAAATGATGGATTATAAAGAGAGGATTTGATTAAAAGATAAAAGATGTTCCTAATTGATGATCTATGTGTCCGTATTAAGAAATGTAAACACATTTAACCCCTTAGTTTGGAATTCCAATGTGGGCGGAGCTACATGCTCCGTTAACCACTCCCTGTTGTGATCTGGCCAATCAAAAGGGGTTGATGGAGAGGGAGGGGGCGTGTCCAACATGGTTAATAAAGCACAAAAACATCCAAACCGATTTCAGCATCCTCCACATGAAAGTTTCATGACCCGCTACCCCCCCCCCCCCCCCCCCTAACATCAGATCCAGCCTCTTAGTGAAATTAAAGGAGATCGGATCCACAGCAGAGAGGAAGGGTGTCCTAATCATCCTCACGGTCTCTTTAACTTTGAAAAGTCTTTAAAAAATACTTTTAATTTATAGTACCTACAAGAACTTTTTTTTTGCTTCTTTCTATTTAATAAACTCATTTCTTTATTAAATAATAAAAAAGTATTTTAAATAATCCTGATGCTGTACAAAGTTGTACCTTTAATTTTTTATATTGGTTAGATCATTCTTCAATTATTTATCAATCAATCTTTATCATATAATCACACAGATTATGATTTTATTATAGCTCAAAGTACAAAGACATCACCTCTCTGTCCTTTTATTTAGGTCACGTATTTCAATATTGTGCTGATGTGTGAAGTTTGTTAGATTGTAAAAGTCGATGGTTGAGTTCATATATCTGTTTGAGTCTTCTGTTATTCAAATTTGACTTGATAAAATGAACTTTTTTACAGTTTTATATAAGCAGTAGAAAAGCTGAAGGTACGTCATTAAAATTTTCAAGGAACTTTTTTTTTTAAACAACGACACACATGCTAGTGGACGATGCATCAGAATGGAGCGGAGAGTTTGTTATTACAAACATTTCAAATTATATTTTTTCATCTGCTCCTGATTCACAGCAATTTGAATACAGAAATAGTCAGAAATGCAATTTAAATCTTAATTTCTCTTTATAAAAGTCCTCCATCATCAGTAAAATCCTGCAATAATATGTTAAAAACACTATTTTTATTGGAGCAGGACTGGAAAAATTTGCTTAAAGCATCTAATCCTAAAAATAAGGAAGATTTTACTAGTTTTAGATATTTATCTGATTGCGTGAGGCATCAGTGGAGCTTTGTGGAAATGTGTGCGGCCTCCTCACATGGAAACTCAAACCTCTTGAATCTTTGGGTTGTTGCATTTTTACCTTGAATTCATTAAACCGTCTCAAGGAAAGCAACACGGTTCCGTTCGCTTGAAAGTTTTACCAAAGTATTCAGACGAACATTTAAGTCCATGAGTCTTTTTCCTTAAAATGTTGTGCTCAGCAAAAGGACAGTTCTATTCTTGTTCAGATAACTCTTAATAGACTTTTTAGTTCAGATTACTGTCCACAAGTATGTTAGATATATGTGGTTTTATATGATGTGGATCATTTTGATTTGTAGTTCTTGAAGCCTAAGAGAGCTAAGATCATCCGGAGCCCTGAAGCTGTGTTTCCAGAGACCCGTCCTGCAGCGTTTCTCCTCTTTCCGTTCTTGACAAATGCTTCCTTCACGTCAGAAGAAAGCCTGGTGGATCTGAAAACGTCTCGTGAGTGTCGAGGCGACATTCTTCCTGAAAAGCTGACAATATGGAAGCGATTGAGGGAGCGTGGGCTGCAGGCGGGCCGGCGGTATCAGTTACAGACTCAGAATCGGGTCGTTGTTGAGCGCGAGCAGAAGGTGACATGAGGAAGTGTTTGAGGGGGGGAACCGTGTGGGTGCGGAGAGCAGGAAAACTGCTGTGTGCGTGTGCACGGTTCAGCACACGTATCTGCTGGATGAAAGGGCCCCTTTGACGGGAACGCTCCACTGAGCATGCTCGCAACGGCACAAAGGGGGTGGAGCCTGTGTGAGCTTAAAAAGAGGGGAACGAATATTTTCTCAAAACCTCAGATTTCTTTGGATTCTGTGGTGAATCGTCCTCAGGTTGTGCAGCAGTTTGGAGTGCCGCTCCATCTGAACTGGCAGAATTGACAGAAGTCCTTCGCTTCACAGTAAAAAGTGTTCAGGTTCTCATTGATCTGCTGCAGCTGCACCTTCAGCGCAGACACACTCGCTCCTGAGACCATCTTCTTGAAGTTCCTCCTCCCAGGTTTAATGATTGATCCTCTTAAAGCTAAAGCGAGCTCTCCCCACAGTTTAGCCCCACACAGTGTAATGATTTATCACCTGATCTCTGCCCTGTGGAAGCTGTAATGCTACAGGACTGTAAATTCACCGTGAGACGTCTGTCTGTTCAAATGTATAATAAAACATGAGAACTTCTGAAAATTGTGCTTTTAACATGTTTTTGTGCTGTTTTGCGCTGTCTTGTGCGATCCAGATGACCCCACTTTTAATGGGGGTGTGACCCTCCAGCAAGCTAACCCCCTATTGGCGAGAATGGCTGCCATAGAAATGTTGACTTATATGAAGGGGTCTGACTTGAAGAGGTCATGTTTGTTCTTGGCTTCCTCCAGAATACACTTATTTCAAAAACTAAGGAAAACTTTGGTAAAAAGTCTGATCCTTTATTAGTTTAAAGCACATGTTATCTTATGCTGTTATCTTGAGCCTCTCTGGGATGATCCAGTCTGGCACAATCCATCTTTTATTTTGAAAGGAAATCATACGAGCTTCTGTCAAATGTAAAAAAATATTTTTACATGTTGAGAAAATGATAGTTTCTCTTTTTATATTTCCGTTCTTACTCATGCCACAAAAGATGCATAATTCACATTTTTACTAAAAAATACAGTGTAATAAATGTACAGCAGTTGCAAAACAAGACTTGTGGCTCCTACCAGTTTTTGATTAGTAGAAGACAAAATGTTTTTTTTTACTGTTAAAGGATACACACCCCTGACGTAGGCCGACTCAGAACAATCACTGCTTAATGTCTGGTTCCAACATGACGATGTCCGTGGCGACTAAATCATTGGTGGAGCTTGAAGTAAACCATTTTTTATGGATGACGTCACACTCACTTGGTCCAGTTCTCTTACACAGTCAATGAGTCTAGACTAGGGGTATATATTGGGGAAATCCTGGTGACACAATGCATATCCCAATACGTGTCTCGCGATATGATGTGTGTCGCGGTATATCCCAAGACTGTATCAGAACAATTTTTCTTTTTTTTTTTTCTAAACGTATGACTTAGAATAAAACTCTACCTTCATAATGAAACGTCTCTCATTGTAGTAAAATGGTAGAATTAATTTTATTTAATGATCAAAACATTAAGCAGTGCAACTGTATGCTGACACTGGTAGCAAAGTGGCAAAGAGTTTTGGTTTGGTACCCATCCCAAGTAAAAAATAAGTAGTGTGTCTCATAACAGCAAAAACCGCGAGGCTGACTGAACATTTAGCACAATCTGGTTCTCAGGAGATCTCGTCATTGTTTTGGTCTCTATGTAGAGTTACTCAAAGAGGCTCAGTGTGCTGCGCTGCCAGCTAGTGGTTGGGGGGTTTAGGTGGAAGACAAAAGTAAAACCTTGAGGGATACTCAAAATTAATTGAACATTGTTTTGTCAACATTTTAAATCGATACAAGACTCTCCAAGTGAAATATTGCGATATATTGCCGAATCGATTTCCCCTTATACCCTAACCAAAGACTATAATTGGAATCCAATATCTCTGTGATTGACTCGGCCTTAAGAGATTGGACAGGGGTTAAACTACCAGATGGTTCTTGATCACGGTTGTAACTGCTTCTTCATGGGATGGGTCAATGCAGATAGCAACCCAGTGTAAAAACTGATTGGAATTTATTGCCTTTTTAAATTAGTCTTCTTCCTGAAGGCATTTTAGGATACTTTTAATTCCTCTGTATTGCCATCCATCCATCCTCTCATCCATCACGATCCCTTTTGGGGTCACGGGGTTGCTGGAGCCTATCCCAGCTACTGTTGGGTGAAGGCTGGGTGCACCTTGGACAGGTCTCCTATCTTTCTCAGGGTCCCTCTGTATTGCAATAGACAATAAAAGATTTCCTCACATGAACAAGAATGAACTGCAGTTGCTTTGAAAGGAAGCTTTGTGAAGATGATTGTCCATAGCAACAATTTCATTAGTTTCATGTCTGCGTGTGAGTCAGATTTCAAAGTCTAGTCCGCAGTAACCCGTCTAACCACGCCCACGTGGGTAAAGTGAAAGCCCAAAATGACTGTGGGTACTTTAAGGTCAGCCAGACAAAGTAGAATGTTTTTTTTTCTAACATAAACTGCAGTGATCAGAGGTTTTGGTCTGTGAGTTTTTCCTTCTGTGAGGTTTGAGTCCAATCAGGATCTCAACAAAATGAAGAGTAAAAAAGTGTTTCCAGAAGCGTATTTAGATCTTGACTCAGCATCCTGAGCAGTTTGAGTCATGCATGAGGAAGAGCAAATGGATTCAGACGGAAAACAGCAGCTTTCCGAATCAGCTTCTAAAACGTCCGAGCAGAGTCTGCGTGAACGAAAGAGGCTCGCTTCCAAAAAGCACACAAATGAAACCCAGGAAAGTTGTGTGCAGGTGTCACAGATCATGTGTGATTACATTCAGCAAAAATGTGAGTGCGTCAGATAAGCTGATCTTATCTGGCGTGCGGTTTTGTAACGATGTGATCCGGAATGTTTCGGGGGTTTGGCCTGTGGGCCTGTAAAATGTGAATGCAGCAGCTCTCTCTTTCTGAAGCAAAGCTTCTTATTTCTCATAAAAGAAGCTTCAGTCTTCAGCAGGTTTATCTTTTTAGGTTAAAAATTAAAAATACATTTCTCTGGAAGGACTTTGCTCTTGGTTTGGGCTTATCCAGCTCCAAAGTCCTTTTGTCATTCTGATTTAAAAGTGCTCACTTTTATTAGAGGATTTTATTCATTTACAGCTTTAGAGGAGTCAAGGAGCATCTGCCAAATAAAGTTTGAAGTCTGCTCTGACAGTCAGAAGAAGTCAAAACATTCCTTTGAATTTTATACTCCAGTTTTATCCAAGTCACAGTTTTTTTATACTAAATCAGGAGTGTCAAACTTGATCACACAAGGGACCAAAATCCCAAAAAACATCTTAGGTCAAGGGTCGAAAAGAATAAACATTATTGAACACACTAAAACCACATTTTAAAACTTTAAAACCATACATTTTTAACATTATTATGAACTAGATACTTAGCACTACCTGTGATAATGCTAGTGTGAATGCTGTAAGCTAATTTGAAAATGCTAGTGCTGATAGCTGAAGATGCTGAAATTCATAGCTAAAAATGCTTAAGCTGATAGCCAGCTAAAACATAATATTTCTAATATACTTAAATGCTAAATTGGCCTAAAAAAACTTTTAAAAAGCCTAATTTAGCCACTACAACTAGCGTGTAAACATTACCCCAATTCTAAAACATCCTAAAAAAACAACCAAAAAAAGCCTAAATTAGCCAAAATAGCTAGCATGTAGCTGAAATGTTAGCTAAACTCCAAAATAGCCAAAAAAATCTTAGTACTGGTAAATGCCATAATAGTATTAAAAAACTAGCAGTCATTTTTAAAACTTTAAAGCTGTAACTTTTTAACATAATTATGAATAATAAAAATGCAGGAATATTATTCATGAATAAATCAACTTAAACCTTAAATAACTTTCAATATTTTACTCTCAAAAAAATTATTTTGTCAAAGTTATACAAGTTAGAAATTAGGGCAAAATAATATCAGGCCATTAATAACAATAAAATATAATTACCCGGAGGGCCGGATTCGGCCCCCGGGCCTTGATTTTGATGCTTGTGCACTATATAAAATCCCGTCTTCAGATTCTCCTCTGCTTACTGTACATTTCAGCTCCTCACTTTAACTTGTTGTCGCTCTGGTGTAAAAATGTCTCTTTAGGAGATTTCCTCTCAGACTTTTGGCTTAACTAGTTGTTGTGATTATGAAATATTCAACATTTATTGCTCATGAAAAAGTGAATGTGAACTTCAAAAATGTGTCCTCTTCAAGCTGAAAACAGCAGCAAACTTTCAGCTCCAAAGATCAATCATGTTTTGCAATTCAGCAGAAATCAAACTTTTTGATTTGACCTTGTTGGCTACATTTCAGCTACACAAACTAAAATCACAAACTTGTCATGGCAGATTTATCGTATAATTTTCAGGTGATGCACATTTTCCTAACCATATTCTTTTTGTGTGTGTGTGTGTCATAGCTATTTAATTTTAGATGTCTTTGACAAATTCACTTTCATAGATATTTTTGTGGCACTTATTACAATTTTCTTGTTCTCCAACATTTTCCATCTGATTTCTGCATTATTTAAATTTTTTACCGATATGTTTGTTTTTGCAAAACTGTTGGCTCAGAAAGTGTTTAGCAAGTGACTCAAAATGTTGTTTCATTTTCGATTGTTCCTTCCTTTAGTGTTTTACCATAATTAAATATCTTACAGGGTCAGCATTGCTCTGGATTAACAAAAGGTAATATAGGAAGTGTAGTTTTTCTAAAGGGTTTTTAAAAGTTCTTTTTCAATCCAGTATTCTTATTCTTTAGATTTGTTTCTGCAGACCAGTGCTATCATATATTTATCAGTAATAAAAGGTCAATAGTCAGATCTAAAAAATGACTAAAAGTCAAATTCTTAACTTTTTAAACACAATTTTGAAATTTAACTTTTGAAAAACTAAATAATACTTAAATATTTACTATTTTGAATGATATATGTATCATTGTTTGGTGTTTTTATCTTATTATTTTTTAGTAAAATTATTGTTGTCATTAAGTTAGGAAGTTTCTTGAAAAATATGAGGAAAATAGAAAATGTTTCTCTTACGGGCAAAAAAGAAAATCATGTGCTGCACTGTTGCTGTGACAACCACAAATAAAGGCTGTCTTTAAATCTGAACAATATTTCCACTATAGCAAAAAAAAAAAAACTCTGGGAAACGTGTTTTTGTCAAATATCCGTCTTTTTTTATCAGTTCATTCTGTCCATCCTGAAGGCTCCGCAGATTGAGGAAAAGAGGAAAAACAATGTTTTTCTCATAAATGTTGACTTCTCTGTTTACAGAGCTTAATTTGAAGTCTTACTGAAATTATTTTTACCGTTTTACTCAGAAATCCCTCAGTGACTTCTTTGAATTATTTTCCCTTCATGGAAACAGATTTACTGTTGTGTTTTGTTCACACCAGCAGGAGCGTCACACAAGACTCCAGAGTTGTTTATGCTGTCAGGATAATTTACTTAAACTTTAACTAAAGTCTGATGAATTTAACATTTTCTCGCATCATTTCTCGGTCATACTTGCCTTTTGTTTGTTTTTTTTAAGTGCATTTAATCAAAGTTAATTTAAAAAGCTGTAAATTTGGATTCATTTGATCAAACTGCGTCCCTTGGGTTGCTGCCCTGACTCATGTCTGTCAGGCTGCAGCTTCATCCTGGGATTCTTGGAGCAGATCGAGGTTTAGGGTTCAGTTTCAGCCTCTGACCTGAGTTCAGTTCTTAGTGATGATGAGACTCTCGTTCCTACGTTCTTTTGTTTTCTTCCTTTCCTGGTTTTCCTTTCCTCTCTTTCTTCTGCATCATTTGTTTCCTCGCCTCCTTTTCCTTCAGAACCTCTCACTTCCTTCCTTCTTATTTGTTTTTCATTTTGATCACCTCTTTCCTTCCTTTCTTCTCCACCCTCGACTTGAACTCTGATTCCTCTCCTCGCTCCTGTTCTTCTCAGGTTTCCTTCTTGGCCGTTTCTTCCTCCTCCTCCCACTTTTCTCTATAGCTTTTCTTTACGGAGCCGAGGCGACGGGTTCAAACCTGAATGGAGCCGACTGTTCGTGTTTGTTGTGTGTCTGTGTGGGATTTAGGAGAAGGAAACATTCGCACAACGATACGAGGGCTGATGCACCTCACATGATGCTGCGGCTCCACATTCCTGTCTCCATGCTGCGTCGGTGTGCGTGCTTCCTCAGGTTAAGGTCATCCTCCAATTAGAAGTGTGTGTGTGTCATTGAGTCGATCTATACATCCCTGTCAAACTCGCTGAAGCTTCTTCTTGTGGATTCAGCAAAACCCCGAGAGCCAGAACTCGTAATTGAAGCCGCTGACATTGAATTCTGCTTAGCTGAGTGTGTGTGTGTGTGTGTGTGTGTGCACACGTTTGTGTGTGTGTGCACTTTTTTGATCTCAGTGCTGCCCCCATCTGAACTGACTATTGTAGCAAAAACAAAACACGTTAAAAATAAATTATCTTTTTTTGTTGCTTTTCTATCCTTAAATTTGCTTTTATTTTATAAAGAACACAAAATAAAAAGATACATTTCCTAAATAAATGTAATATTGTTATTTAAAGTGAGAATGTGAAACTGAAAATCATATTTTTTTCATATCCTTCTTGAAAAGTCAAAAAAAATAAAAGTAAAATAATTTTTAAAGATTTGAGTTTTTTTTTATTTAAGACGACAGCCCAAAAGTCAGTTCATCACAGGTTTGAAAAAAAAAACATTCTGTCAATTCTTTGATGTGATGAGTTTTGCCAGACTCATTCCTGTTGTTCTGGTGACGTTCCACTGATGAGTTCTGATTCACAAAGCTTACGGAGGTAAAGTTTGCAGTCGAGCCTGCAGCGCCGTGCGAGCTCTCAGTGTGAGGTTCATTTATTCGCATTCAGGAAAAAGCAACGGCTGCAGGAAGGGGAAACCCAACGCCGCCTCCCTCACCCGCCCTCTGTGAGAAGGCATCACGCACACACACTAAAACATTCAGGGAGAGGCTGAAGACGGACAGAACACGCTCAGAACCTCCCCTAATGATCGCTCGTGAAGCTGCTCTGTCGTCCTTTCAGATTGTCGTCTTAGTTTAGAGTTTTTCAAGTTTCTCACAATCGTGTCACGTTGAGCACCAACAATTAGTGTTAATAATTACGGAATGTAGGTCAGGTCGTCAGTCACACCAGGACACCATAAATGGTTAAGTAAATACTAAAATACTTAGACGTGACTAACATAAGAGTGACTTTTGCTCCTTTCTGCAGGTGTGGGTCAACTTTCACCTGATTCTGTTTAGCAGGGTAAAACAATTCAGTTTAGGTCTGCACAATATTAGAAAAACTTTCGATATGTAGTATTAGTGATCAATATTGCAAGGATGATATGACTTGTGATACATGACCACGTAGCAAAACTACTAATAGATCATTTCCATTTCACTGCATCAGTTTTAATTAAATAAATTCCCTCCAAATGACTCACATCTACGGAGGAGACGAGTATCTTAACACAAAAGGGCTCCATTTAATGAGTTAAATACATCGAGCTGCCATAAGATTGTTTTTGCATGTATAAGCATTTAAAATAAGCATTTATTGCAATTTAAGCCGTCTTTAACAATATGTATATTGCACTGGCTGATATTGCGATGACTATAAATTTGCGATATGTTGTGCAGGTCTAAGTCAGTTAATATTTTCAGGTTTAACTTCACAGGTGTAGATTATAACCAGTGACTGTATATGAGAACTGGACTGAGTGTTTCAAACAGGAAGTACCCACTGGTTCCAAGAACCCCAAATCCCCATGATTTCTATTGAGAAATAATTTGTCAGAACAACCATTCGTATTCTGAGACCTTTTATAAACATATTCTTGCTAATACTAACTTTTTTCATGACATTTTTTCTGTAATGGAGGTTATTCAAGATATAAATGGACCAATCAGATGTCTCGATAAAAGTATGTTGTCTCACGTTGATTGATGGTTTCAAGTGGTAGGGGTGTGCCCGTCCATCAAGCTAGCTCCTGACTGGTGACAATGATTGCCATATCAATATAAACTCAGACCGACTCGGACCAATCACTGCTTACTGATGTAATTTGGCTCCAAATAGACAGGAAAAAAATGACCCTTTTTTCCAGTCAAGGTTTTTCTCAATGGATTGAGGCATACAAGGAGACGTCACAGCCTGCTTCTAATGGGCTACTTTGGTAGTTGAGCATAATGTTCGTATTTATTTATAAGTGATGAGATGGACCAGGAAAACAATGGCCAGTTCGTTGATTTCAGGGGGTCATTGTGCTGCCATGACCTCTTTTTGAAATCAAAGCTTCGTCACAGACTACTTCTGATTGGTTAATTGGATGGATTGGCATCATGTTTGTAATACATTTATGGGCGTAAAGGGACCATAAAAAAGTTTGCTGTATATTGAATTTTAAAAGCTTTGATGTTGTTTTGACTTCAAGGAGATGTCACAGACTAATTATGATGGGTGTTTTTGATAGATTAGTAACATATTTGTATCTGTTTGTAATATGTTTATGGGGTGTAAAGTGAACTTGCTGTGCATTGAAATGTTGAGGGCAGCCATGTTGGATTTCTGGCCACCATATTGGATTTTAAGCACAAATCAGGGTGGCCCAGAAGCTTATTTTCAAAAGTATGCTCCAAAGAAGAACTGGCGACATTTTAAAATGATTCAAGAGTTTATAAAATAACTAATTAAACATTAAAGGAAAAATCATTCAAGTGCAATGCATTGTGGTCTATATTTGCCAATCTGGTGAGCATTGATGTACACTGTTTTTTCTCAGACTTCTTAGAAATTTCCAGGGCACTGGATTTCATAATTCTAGATTTGGGCCGCACTACATAATGGCAAATGCCCTATAGCGCACCTAATAGTGAGTAGGAAGCATAGACATAGGCTATATACTGGTGATAAAGAAAAAATATCTTTAAAGAAATTAGGATGAGAAAGGAAATGTTAATAATGTATCAGAGCAAGAATGATTATTCTGACAAATACCGGTAATTTTGACTGGGAAGCCAGCAGGTACTTCCTATTTGGAACACAAGAGGGTTTGTCCAGTGAATCTACAGTCAATGGTAGGGAGGGAATTCAAACACAGCCTGTTTTTCAATGACATGCTCACAAATTCAATTATTTCTCAAATTGTGAACCTTCTCTGTGTCAGGATGATAAAGTCATCTTCAACCTGTCTCAGCCGAACCTTGTTGTTGTTGTGATGAAGATTAGGCTGATTTATGTTTGATGCACTTTATCCTTAAGAAGCGGTGCCACTCTCACTTTACTCTTTCAAAAAAAGGTAACATTTGCAGGAAATGTCTGTTGGATGCAGTCTATCACCATTCATCTTCAGGAAATAAACAAATATTGCACCTCAGTATTTATCGGTAAAAATGTGCTCCTGATTATAACCATCAATAAACACATCATCTGTTGGACCTGCTAAGTCTGTGTGTACATCTGCAGTCCAGAGTTTCTATTTTTGAGTATGCACACAATCTCTGTTTCATTTCCACACAGTTACATCACTGAAAAAGTTTTTAATAACTTGTAAAAGTCTGTTTTGACATAATGTTTGGTTCTTCCATTGATTTAGTACTTTATTCTTCCTTCAGGGGAAAGTAGAAGTTGTAGTTATTGTTATTAGGAGGCCTCATGACAAAGGCATAACCTTTGTGTTCGTGGTACATTTTTCTCCAAAATAAAAGACCTGCCAATGTTTGTTTTGGAGAAAGTGAAGCACAAATCTAGAACGACCTAGAATCGTCTTCACCCTTTCCACAGCAGTTCCACTGTCCTCAGGAAAGCTTCCCCACCCTTTCATCCACTCTCCTACTTCCTCTGACCAATCCCAGACCTGGCGGCGTCTCGTTCTCCAGCCGCTCCAGTTTACCTTCAGGAACTCTGAGAGCGCTTGTGCGGCTCCGAGCCTCCCAACACTGCGGCCATTGTCCCGCCTCTGGAGGTCAATAGTGTGGTTTGGGTGAAGTGCTTCTTATCAGCTGCTTGTGGACGTTCAACCGAGCCCAGTTTCCTTCCAGAGGTCATGCTTAGTTTATATCTGCGACAAAGAACTTTCAGACTGTTTGTCTGCTCCAAGATGCTGAGAACGTGATCCAAAACTCTGATTCAATCCCAGAAATAATTCAGTTATGCAGGAATGACTGAGGAGGGAAAATTTCAGAATTGAGTGTATACCAAAATCCAAATATGACAGATACTGTTAAACCAACTTACCATTGATGGTCACTTTCAACTGACTTTTGCGCATACATTTTCAGTTTATATTTAAGAGTAGTACAAGAGCTTCAGGGAAAGTCTGCAGAAGTCAGTCCTCTGCAGGAGGAGTGAGCCTCAAACCCAAACCAGAAGGTCTGTGAGGAACAAACTCAAGCTGTGGACACTCGAGCCGCTGTGTGAGAACAGTTACAGCTGGCTCTTGGATGGTGCCTGCTCTATCAGACGCAGGAAACTTTTCCCACGCAAACACACTGCAGGTCCAGGAGCAAAGACATGATGCTCAGGAAGCCCCTCGCGTCCAGATGGCCTCATCTGCTTTTTTCTTTCTGCCTCAACCGGTTTCAAAGCAGTTTGGACAAGAGATTCTCTTTTGAAAGTTTTTTGGGAACTTGCAAAACTCATTAAATCAAAGAATTGACAGAAAGGTCTAATTTGGGGGAATTAAAATGTAAAATCTAATAAAAACATTTTGCTATATAATTTTTTTGAAAGAAATACAGATGGTATCAATTGTAATAATAACATTGTTAGTTTAACAAAAAAAGCACCCTATTTACCCATTGTCTCAAATTTGATCCACTTATTTTAGCATGTTATTATAAAGAATTGGTTATCAACAAATGTATTCTTTCAATACAGCAAGTAATCGTATACAATAAGGGCAAACAATAGATGAGTTATTCTCACCATAAATTTTAGGAAATCTGTCGAGCTTTTTCCCGCCAAAAGTGTTTATGGCAGCAGCCATTTTGAAATGAGCAGGAAAAACCCTTCTACTGCCCCTAGTGGAATGATGACAAACTACAGGGCAGGAAAATATTGACCAAGTCATTTAGAGTAGGTTTTTAAGGGAAGTCTGGATCATGTAAAGGAGATAGGGGTCTCAGAAATGCAATTATCAAATATAATACGAATAGTTATATAGTGTTAAAAACCAACTGATCTAACTTTGGTTTTTAGCCTTATTACCTTTTCTTTTTTCAAGTTTTCTAAACATTTAAAAACTATATTTTTTATCAGGGCTAGGAATGAGGATCAGTGCATTAGTAATTATACAATAAAATCATATGTGACATTTTGATATCAGATGAATTAAAGCAAGTCTTGAACAATAACTTGATTGGAACAGCTTTCAGCGTCATGTTCAGGTTTCATATTTTGTGTTTCTGTCAGTTTTCTGATGTTTCTCTCACTCTGTGTGCTTTAACTCACTAACTTCCTCTGAGATGTTCGTTGTTGAAGATATTCCTCGCAGGTACATTGATGATTATATTCTGTTGAGTTTCACCTTTGGACGGTCTCTGAAATGGGCAGAATTAATGTCGACACTTCTCGTTCTTTTCCCGAGTTGCATCAGTTGCATCTTTTAAACTGACTATCTTCTGTATTTTATAATCAAAGTAAAAGTTCTTGTTGTGCATGAAGTAAACTGATATGTTCATGGTGTTCCTCAGGGTTCCTGTTTGGGACTCCCTGCTTTCCATTAGGGACTAGTTAAAAGAAAAATATGATAAATGTCATTTTTCTCTTATGTGTTTCCTCTCCACAGACATTTTGGGTACTTTTCTTGTAACTTTACGATATAAGAACTTTAAAGAAGAGCAGTAAAACTCCTTTTGGAATCCTGGTCTATCAAGTTCAACTGCCCATAAGAAATACAGAAAGTTTGTTTCCCTCACTGACCATGTTCTCTCTCTGTCTGCAGATGAACGTGAGGCTGTGCAGAAAAAGACCTTCACCAAATGGGTGAACTCCCACCTGTCCAGAGTCTCCTGTCGGATCACAGACCTCTACATGGACCTGAGGGATGGACGGATGCTCATCAAGTTGCTGGAGGTCCTGTCAGGAGAACGACTGGTGGGTCACATACTTATCTGGGCTTTTATTTTGAAACATCTGCACAGATTGACTCTACTCCAAACAGCGCTCTAGTTTCCAACCATAATCAGACTTAGGTGACTTAAGCAGTCTCTTTTCTGGCTTTATAATATCAAAAATATCTTAAATGTATCAATCTAATACTGAGTGCCAGTGAAGGAAAAAAGGAATGAGATGTTAATATCTATTTTTTTATGAAAACTAAATTTTTAGAACTTTTTAAATTTTGTTTCTGATAATACTTAACAGTTTTAAATTTTTTCTTTAACTGTTGCATGACAAAATGAATAAATTATAGTTATAATTAAAATAGTCACTGGAGACATATAAACTCAAGAGTTGATGGTTTAGTGACTTCCGGCTCCACGGGCCAGAACTCCTCCTCTTTCTGCTCGTCTTCTTTCCATCCTCCTTCTCTCTTTTCCTCTTGGCTGTCGGTCCAGTCTCCTCAGCTCAGCTTTCTCCTGTCATCCGGCCTTTTCTCAGCCTGTCAAACTCACACAGAGGAAACCCAGCCAGAGCTCCAGTTTTCTCCTAATATTTCACGTCAATTTGAGCTTTTATTCCTACAATCTTCAGAGTTTCTGCTTCTCCTGAAGAAAGATGAATCCTGGAGAGTAAAGTGGAAG
>NC_050526.1:14092109-14098759 GCF_002922805.2 Oryzias melastigma | reverse complement strand
AAAGGAGTTGTTGAGAAAGAAAGTCTGAGGGTTTGCCTGAAGCCAAGACGCCTCCAGAGAAGACAAAGGAATCTGAGCTGCAGAGGAGGAGAGTCCACGTCCTTTATTAAAGATTTAACAAACATGGCCTCATTGTTCATGGCAGCTGAGGACTGTTCACACAAACCATTTTTATCTGTTTCAGCACAAAAAAGGAACTGGGAGAATGTTGTTTGTTTTTCTGTGTTGTCAGTTGTAGAAAAGATTGAATAAAGAAATAAGTTTTTCAGTTAGAATTCTAAAACGGGCAGACAAAAGTAAAAATAACAACTCTAGGTTTTTGTTGCTCATTTGGTAGATGAATCAAATGGTTTGTTCTCAAATCGTCTCTTAAAAACAGAAAAGCAAAAGTGATTTGTGCTTCAAGTTCCAAGTAGACAAATGAACTTTCACTTTTGAGCCTTCTTAAGAATTCCTCAATTCTAATCAGACGACATTTACTCATTAAACTGTCAAAAACATGTCAAAAAGCTTTATCTGCTGCAGATTCAGTCTGGGTTAAGGCTGTGTTCTGGACAAAGTTGCTCTGACCTCCATCTCTAAGTCTCTCCCATCGTTTCTTGAAGGATTTTCTTCTAATGTGTCTTAGGTCTACCCAGCCTATTCCTGGTTAGGGTTCAGCCTCAGTCACATGCAGACCCATATGAGTGATGGGGGTTTTGGATTGGCCTGTGGAGGGTCGTAGAGAGGAGGGAAATGTGCCTTGCAGTCCCCTTAAAGCTCGTATGACCTGAAAGGATGTCATGAGAATGGAATGTACCATTGTCGAGTAAGTGTACTGTAAAGTACACGCATTTATGGCGCATGAGTGATGACGCCACACTCTTCTCATTAATAAGGTGTTCAGACTGTGTAAACATTGCACGAGGTGTGCAGGTGATGCTAAAAGGTGCATAGGATATCCATATGATGCCCACTAAAACTCTTCTCTGATTGGCTTCTTTTAAAAGTCAAGCTGCAAACAAGGTTTGTGCATCATTGGGCCCCTTGTGCAGGGCCCAGGTTTTGGTGGGATTAAAAATAATGGAAAATATGTACGACGTACATGAGTCACCTTGACTTACCCTTACTTTTAGTGTGTATCCACCCATAATGACGGTCACTATGCATGCCAGATCCCCTCTGCTTGGCTCCTCTAGATGTGGGGAGGTAGTGGCTCTATTCTGAGTTCATCCCAGCTGGTTGAGCGTCAGACACTTTGTCATCTTCAAAACTCATTGTTGTGGGTTTCACAAGTCACCAAATTAACACCAATAGTTCCAGAGTCCATCGAAGTTTAAGGTTTATTGAGTTTAAGTTGAGGTTTTCCCTACATCTCTGGCTAAAGTCTGTCTAGGGCAAGAGTGTTGAACTCATTTTGGTTCAGCCCGTCTAATCTAAAGTGGCTGGACTAGTAACGTAATGGCAAAATAACCTTTGGTCAACTTGGGGAAAAAAAGCCTCAAACAAACTAATCACCTATTATTATTATTAGAGCTATTACTGTTATTATCTTTTTGACAAGGACATTTTGGGAATTGTGGTGTCACACCTGATCATTTCTATAGCACCTTAACAGTGGTGAGGCTGGCAGGGAACCTAACTGCAGCTTACCCAGACATGGCACGCAGTTGCAAAGAAAAGCTGTTTCTTTCTTGATGCCGGTATTTCTTTTCTTTTGCTTCTTCTGGTGGTGGAACTCTTTATTGCGGCAATGTCTTTAAATAATGATAACTCAGCACAGGAATGATCTAAAGCAGGGGTCTACAATCTGAGGCTCTGGAGCCACATGCAGCTCTTTTACCCTCCACAGTGGCTCTCTGGCTAAAGAAAAGTTAAATAATAGTAATTTTTAAAAGTAAGGGTTGCCAATTTAGCATTGATTTAATTTATTTTAGTTAAGTTTATGGCTGAAGTGAACCTACAAGATGTACTGTAGTGGTTTTATATCCCTGCTGACATAACTAGGCTTTGTTTGCTCTGTGCTTCCTCCAGAATACACAGATTACAAATACCAGGCAAAACTTTGGTGAAAAAAAACTGATCTTTTCTGATCGCTGAGTTTATTTTATGACTTTAAAATAGATTTTATCTTATGCTGCATAACAAATGTTAGTTACTATTCAGCGGGGAGTGGCTAAAATATATAGATTTATGTATTCTTCAAATACTTTTCCACTGGATCATTAACCAATCATGTTTCATGTTTATGCTCCAGTTAACAGCAGTAGTAAGTAGGAAAAAAGGGATGACAACTCACCAAATTAACCTAAAGCATAACAAGACAAAAATGTCATTTTTGTCTCATGTTGTTTAGGAACACATTTGCTTCACTTGAATGTTCCTGTTTGGGACAGGATGTCTTTTATTTTGAAAGAAAGTCATATGAGCTTCTGTCAAAAGTAAAAAGACAGCTTTACACTTTATTACTATTTATGTATTTATTCACACCCAAAAATGAATCTCATTCATGTTTTATATAAAAACGATTATATAATGACGAAAAGTAGTGTCACATTTTCCTAAAACGGTATAAAAAAAAGGCTTTGTGGCTCCTATTTGTTTTTGATCAGTACCAAACAGACCCAAATGGCTCCTTTACTGACCCCAACATCCTTATATTTTTTTCTCTTCATGAGTAGACCAGATTAAACCATCTGGTTGGCCGGATCCGGCCCACGGGCCGTATGTTTGACGCCCCTGGTCAAGGGTCTATTTGGAGCATGACTGTTAAAAGTGTAGTTTGTTATCACACAAAAAGGTGCCGTCAAAGCTGCACTCAGGAACCATTTTGGGTGAATAATGCAGCACCGTAGGAGAAAATATCCAAGTTTCTGCAGGGATTCGCCCCACACTGTCATGTCTGCAAGAATACTTTTCTTCAGAAAAGTGACAACGATGTGGCTTCAGTCAAATGTAAAAACCTGAAATGTACAAGAAATGTACAACAGCCTTTGTTTTTGCTAACTGAAACAAACTTGGGGGATGGGGGGTGCAAATCTGATTCCAATAATCTTTCAGTATAGGAGCTCAACTGGGTTGAAAATAAACTGCATTTTTTTTATAAAACTTATAGAACTTTGGCGGTTTCAAGCATTCCTTTCATTCTTTCACAAGCTTCCTTTTGTTGGGGGAAGTAAACGTGTGAATCATCTGCGTACGGTGAAACCGCGCTGCCTTCAAATACCGTGGTTTTCTCCAAACAGAGCCGCTCTGTATCTCAGAAGGAAAACCTTCTTTTTTTCCAGAGGTTTCAGGTTCCATTAGATTTGTTCAAAATACCCCCGGCCTTATCATGTGGGGGCTTGAATAAGTGGTTTGATGGTTTAAATTGGGCCCTGAACAAACATGGAAACCCCCCACCACCTATCTGGTTTTACCCAGCGGAGGGGGTTCGGTCTAAAAACGGCATAAACCTGCTGATGTTGGAGAAATATTTCAGTTTGTTTTCACGGCTGACCAGCGGCGCGTTACTCTGTGGTTTGTTCGACTCCAGCATTTGAGACGCTCCAGTTCAGATCCGGAGGGGCTGGATGACTTTCAGCCGTGGGGGTGGGGGTGTTGCGTGTCTGTGTGAGGCAACAGCCTTCGGTGTTTGTGTTGGACGGCAGACGGGATGTACGGCTGCTGCCGCTCTGAAGAATCTGCAGGTTTTGTTGATGTTCAGAGACTCTTGTGTGAATGAGAGGAACATGTCAGTGTCGTCTCCACGACCACTGTCGGATGGGATTTTAGTGGGGTAACACCACCTCAGATGAACTTCGCTGCTCTCTGAAGGTCCCACCACTGTGTCATGTTCGGCTACAAAACTCATTTGTTTGTTTGTGAGGATTCCCCTTGTGGGAGGCCACTTATTCTGCACTTGTGGTAGAAACCCTGAGAAGTAGCCAAATGTGCCGGCAGATCCAGACTGTGTATTAAATAGGAAAGAGTTTATTTTGAGTTTTATCACCTTTTGGAGAACAGATGTTTCCTCAATTTCTGGCCAGATCTTTTGGATTGGAAAAGGTTTAATTCAAGAAATCGAAGCAGAAGTAGTACAAAAAGAAAAATGTGTATCTATACAAAGATACGTCTAACATTCCTTAATCTTCCTTAAAGATCCACTCTGATTAAAAGTGTTTTTAACATGTTCTTTGGCATTTTTCTGAGGATGGACGACGTATAAGGATTCCGGGGGTGCAACGTTTAGATTGTTTTTCTGTGTTTAACACACAGACGTCCCAGGGGAGCACTTTCTCCTGCCCCAAACTTTTAAACAAATTCCCCTGGTTTAGTTGTAGCTCCTAAAATGTGAAACTAAATAATTTAATTTTTCTTTCTGGGTGCTCTTCTCCTTGAGTTACGTGTGTTTATTTGTGGTTGCAGTTTTCTGGCCAAACACAGATCTTTAAAGCCACACTCCAATAATCTAAAAAGTGTTCTCAGTGGTCTTTTGAATATGATTATTCCGTTTTAGCCAAAATCAAAAAACCAGTGTGGTATTAGAAATTCTCCTCTGAGTTGTGGACGGCAACCCCGCCCCTCTTCCCCATCTAGTCGTCTACAAGTAGATGCATCAGAATGGAGCAGATCAGGGAGCTTGTGACCCGCCCCTTTTTCAATCTCTTCGTCTGTTCCTGATTCACAACGATTTGAATAAAGAAATATTCAGAAATGGAATTTAATCGTCAAAGACATGCTACAAAAAACATATTTAGACACCATTTTCATTGGAGTGGGTCTTCAAAAAAAGCTTGATCTGCTGAATCAATTTTTTTTTATCTCATAGGAGCCAACAGTTGGTTCCTGTCCACTCCATTGCTAGCTTTAGCTTGATCCTTGTCTTCAAATGCTGCATCCTCAGCATTGTGGTGCTTTTTCCAAATACCAAAAAAAAAGGTTTGTTGTAGTAAACGGTGTGGCTGCACCCCTCTACAACTCATTTTGGTCTTGCATGCACTGCAATCTACAGTTATTTGCTTATGTTACTACTTAAAACTGCCAAACCAATGACATCATCACTGATTGAAACTCTGACTGTTGCCATCTCCTGCAGGAGTGTGCACACGTGCAGACGTGACCTGGTGGGTGGTCCTGTCAGTTTCCCTGCTGATTTTCAGACCTCACTTTCTTTAAAGGCAGACAAGATTTGTAGGTACAATGGATTTCACATTAAATTTCATCAAACACAGATATCACACGATTACGTGAACAGACTAATTTATCAGTTCACTCCTAGATTTACCTGTTGGAGCAAACTGAGCAAAGTTTGTCCTCAAAAGCAGCAGTGACAGGAATCCATCTCCTGAGTTCATCATGAATCTGCAGATGATGTTGGTTCTCAAAGTGTTTATCAGCATCTGCAGCCTTTTCTTCATGCTGCGTTTTTAATCAGCGTTGTCCTCTTCTGTTGTTCAGCCCAAACCCACAAAGGGTCGGATGAGGATCCACTGTCTGGAAAATGTGGACAAGGCTCTGCAGTTCCTGAAGGAGCAGCGGGTCCACCTGGAGAACATGGGCTCCCACGACATTGTTGATGGGAACCACCGCCTCACTCTGGGACTGATCTGGACCATCATCCTCCGCTTCCAGGTAAGAACTGCAGGATAGTACCTGTGACAGCAGGCTCTCACTCAACTCTTTCTGTCAACAAAATAAAAGCTTGAAATGTTTTTATAAATAATGAAAACACAAAGTGATTCTAAATATGTGCATCGGACACATCAGGGATTTCAGATTCAATTCCACTTTGAAAAAGTGAGATCAGACTGAGGTTGACCGATGTACTTCTGCACTATGGCCACCCTCAGATATACACTAAGGCTCCTATGATTCATCTCAAATCAGCCTGGTGGATGCAGTTGGTGTAGAAGGTGTAGTTAATGTAAATAGGTGTAGTTGATATATTTGGTGGAGTTGGTATTGTTGGTATTTTTGTTGTACCAGTGGTTGGGGTGTGTAGTGTAGATGGTATATTTGGTGTTGTCGGTACAGTTTGTATAATTCTTGTAGTTGGCATAGTTGGTATAGTTGGTGTATGTAGTGTAGTTGGAATTATTTATAAAAGTTGTTCCTCTTATGAATCTTTAGGAGTTATTCGGTTTAAAGTTAGTATATTTGGTGTAAGTTGTATGGTTGGTGTAGGTGTATTTGTTGTACAAGTAATTGGAGTAGGTAGTGTACTTCGTATATTTGGTGTACTGGTAGTTGGTGTAGTTGGTTTATGTAGTGTACTTGGTATAATTGGCTTAGTTAGTATAGTAGTTAGTATAGTAGGTATAGTTGGTGTAGGCAGGGATGTTGCAAGAGTAGATATAGTTAGGATAGTTAGTATAGTTGGTATTGTTTGTGTAGTTGGCGTCTCCTTCATCTAAGTATTATCACTCACATTGACGTAATTTCTCTTTTCTATGCTGTTTCAGCTTTGATATAGTTATTTTTCTGCATTTAATGAAGGATGAAGTAGTTAATATGAAGTTCTGGATTCATACTGGTTAGATAAACATCCTCTGAGCTGTTACGGAAATAATCTGTCAGGAAAAGGATCATGAAGATCAACTAGCAAGTTAAAGTGTTAGTAATGCCCTGGGACAAAGCTAAAATAAGTATCCAGATATATTCCATATGTTCTAATGTATCAAAAATAACAA
>NC_050526.1:14024340-14091040 GCF_002922805.2 Oryzias melastigma | reverse complement strand
CGCCAAAACATTTGGAAATGGTAAATATAAGGCGAAATACAGTTAACACCGAAAATGACCCACAACCCCATTACTAACCCTTTAAAGTTGTTCCTCTTATGAATCCTTAGGAGTTATTTACTTTAAACGTTTTTTAATAAATGAAAACAACATCGTTTTTCTAACGTCTGCTTCTGGGGTGGTGGGGGGAGCTGTCAGTTGACAGATGATGTCATGGTTAGGAACAGTGAAATGGAAGGAAAGGATTAAGCTTTTATAAGCTTTGAGGATTAAATAAAACCTCCTTTACTGGAGGATGAAACACAGCCGGCTGCAGCGGCAGGGGAGACGCGTTTCGCGTTGACAGTGGTGTTCCTGATGTGAGGCTCTCATGAGGTTCATGATGCTGGATGTGGAAGGATAGATGTCAGCCCATGAAGGTGAGGGGTCTTAGTTTTGGATCTTTAGCTAATCGACTGCACGTTTTGATAATCAGAACAGATTGAGGAAGTAGAGCTGTGGTGAAGGACTTGTGTTTCCATGTGTTATTATAATTTACTTTTGTAAACATTTCTTAAAGTTTTTTTTAACTAAGTTTTGTAGATGTTTTTAAAGTTCCCTTGTGTACCTTGCTAAACTAAGTTTGTATGTATTTGAAAAATTATGGAATAGTAAAAGCTTTGGTTGTCATAGGGGAAAATGATGTAGTGGCCTTTTTTTTCTTTTTTTTTTTTTACAAAGTTCTGTCTTTCTATAATTGTTTTAAGTTTGCAGTTGAAAAAAGTGTGAACATCAGTCATTGTTCTGATAGTTTGGAAATCAATTTTAGAAAAACATCTGGAAAAACTTTCCATCCATCCATCCATCCATTTTCTTGACCGCTTCGTCCCTTTCGGGGTCGCGGGGGTGCCGGAGCCTAACCCGGCTGCTGAAGGGCGAAGGCGGGGTACACCCTGGACAGGTCGCCAGTCTGTCTCAGGGCCTCAATCACACACACATTCACTCTCACATTCACACCTAGGGGCAATTTAGAGTCACCAATGAACCTATGAAGCATGTTTTTGGACGGTGGGAGGAAGCCGGAGTCCCCGATGAAAAAATAGTTCTTGGCAAAATATAAAAAACATCAGTGTTTGCTATTATTTAAAAAGAAGGATTTGCAGCAAACCCGCAGACCTTTATTTTGAAAATGAAAAAAATGTTGAAATTACTTTTGGAAAACTTTGGTAAAATATCCTTACCATAGGAGTAAGGATGAATCTTCTTTTTTTTTTTTGGTCAAAGAATAGTACGTCGGTAATTTTGCTTTGGTGTATAACATTTAGGGCTCATGAGTTTGAGGTATGATTATTGGGTGTAGAGATCTTGATGGTGGAGGGAGAGCTTAAAGTGTTGATGTTGATTCAGGTCTCTTTTTATCAACACTCATCATGGAGCTCAGCTCTTTGGACTGCAGTCTTATGAATCCACACACTTGCTTGTATTGGATTTGCCACTCCCTTTTAAAGAATGAAATCCATTCTGTGCTGGAAATGACATAAATGTCTAATTCTCTATAATCATCTATTTAAGAATGACACAGAGTTAACATCCAGATGAGTGTTTATCTGAATAACAAATATTCTCTTTTTTATTGTCTGATCAAAGACTCCTTTTTGTCCTTTGATCCTCAAAATGAGAGGGCCGTGTTTGTGTTTTCTGAGTTTAACGTAATTTCTCATAATTTGAAGTTACAGCGCCATGATTTAGGTTTTGTTTTGGAGAACTCGTTGAACCCACATCTTAGTTAATCCTCACCTTTGTGCTGCGTGTGTCTCAGATCCAGGACATCAGCGTGGAGACGGAGGACAACAAGGAGAAGAAGTCGGCCAAAGATGCTCTGCTGCTCTGGTGTCAGATGAAGACTGCCGGGTGAGTCAGAACTCTGATCCATTTTTTAATACCAAACAGGTTCACTTTAAACTGTAAAACAAGCTGTGTGGTTCAGTCAGTCTTTCCTGCTATGATCTCAGCTGCTGCACCAAAAAGATTCATGAAAATGAACAATTTCATATTTTTGATGATAAAAAGTTGGAAATTCTTTATTAGCTATTCATCTTTAACACTTAGGTAAATTTAACAGCAATGATGCATTAAAAAAACAGCTAAGGATTGATACTGTAATTAAGGACATTTGTCTGTAAATGTAATAATTGAAAATAAAATAAAAACCTGTTTTTGTATTTTATAGTTTTTATGCTGATTTTATTTTTTCATAACTAGAAACATTAAAAATTAATAAAAAATTCTTACTTGTCTTTCATAGATTTTTTTCTAACAGGACTTTACTGTAAAAACCAGAATGCAGTTCTGATCTGTTTTTTCCTCTGCAGGTATCCCAACGTGAACATCCACAACTTCACCACCAGCTGGAGAGACGGCATGGCCTTCAACGCTCTCATCCACAAGCACAGGTAGGAGCTCCAGGAAGACTCGCATCTCACTCCAGGAAAACAGAGAATTCCTCTGTTCCTGCAATGATTTAAAATTCTTCAAATATTGTGCCAGAATTTTCTTTCTTTGCAAATTTTCATTAATAAAACTAAAAAAGACTGAAGCTGGATGTCAGCAGTTGTGAGGTTTTAGGACAGAATATTACTAGTTTTTCAGCTTTAATCACAACAAAATTAAATTATACTGACCAAATGTTAGTCAGTATAGTGTAACCCAGGCGTTTATCCCCAAAATTTGCTACAGACAGAATAGTGATGGCTTATGGGTTCATTTTGCGGTGAAATTCGGTCAAAAAATGCAGACAAAAACACCAGATGAACATTTTAGGATTTACTAAAATGATGAGAACATTGTTCTGATTATCACTGGCTGTGAACGTTTCTGTTCTTTGTGAAGCGTCATTATTCTCTGTTTAAAAAATCCTTTTCACGCGTGCGTACCTTTCTACTCCCCTTTTTGCACCAGTAAAATGTCTACTCCTTTTTTTTTTTACACCAGTAAATAGTCTTCTCACTTTCTCACCAGGAAATAGTCTGCTCTCGTTCTCCTGCCATCTTACCATCATCCTGTCTTCTTGTGCCAGATACGTTCAGGATCCATCCCAACATGTCGTGTAGATTTCTCATCAGAATTTTCTTCACAAAGTTTAAACTCTAAATCAAATGAGTGGTGATCAGCTAGCTGTGCGTAGTGTTTGTTAGCCTGGGGGCGGAGCAGACTCTTCCTGGAGGGGGCGGTTCTCAACTTGTGATGTAAGCATGTGAGGACCTGCTCGTTTCTGTTGGTGTGGGAGGGCTGCTGGGCTGCTGTTGAGAGCAGGTTTTTAGAGGAATATTCAGACGGATCAAAATACCACTTTGGGGTTGTTTACAGTGAGTAATAAACACTACAATACACATAAAAACTAAAAAAGTAGATTCTTCATGATATAGCTGCTATAAGAAAACCAGCAGAAAAGGTTTTTACATGATTAAAAAAGTTACTACATGTTTAAAGTAAAAACTTTTGTGTACGTTCCTCTTTAGGCCAGACCTGATCGACTTTGACAAACTGAAGAAGTCCAACGCTCACTACAACCTGCAGAATGCCTTCAACATGGCCGAGCAGCACCTGGGCCTCACCAAGCTGCTGGACCCCGAAGGTGAGGGCACGTGCACTCCTGCTCACACGTGCACACGTTTAGCTTGCTCCTAACCACGTCCTGTCATCAGACATCAGTGTGGACCACCCCGATGAGAAGTCCATCATCACCTACGTGGTCACATACTACCACTACTTCTCCAAGATGAAGGCTCTGAAGGTGGAGGGGAAGAGGATCGGCAAGGTGAGCGTGCAGAGGGAGGAGCTTCTGAAACCTGTGTTCAGTTACAGTTTCAATTCTGGGATCAGTGACGAGAAACTTAAATGTTTTGATTAAAGAAAAGGAACTAATCAGTTTTTTTGTGGGTTTGCCTTTAATGTTATTTTTCTAAATTCAGCTCCATTTTTCCCTCCGCCGTGTCTTCCAGGTGCTGGACCACGCCATCGAGACCGAGAAGATGATTGAGAAGTACGAGTCGCTGGCGTCCGACCTGCTGGAGTGGATCGAACAGACCATCATCATCCTCAACAACCGGAAGTTTGCCAACTCGCTGGTGGGCGTCCAGCAGCAGCTGCAGGCCTTCAACACCTACCGCACCGTGGAGAAGCCGCCCAAGTCAGTAAACGCCACTCGCCGAGTCATCCACAAGGTTTTAAACCTCCATTTTGAAAAACAAAATACCAACCGTAATACCAGATTATTATTACAAATTTGCCATATCGTGATACTATTGGTACCAAAAGCCACGTATCATGAATCGCATCGTATTGTGAGTTAACCTAAGATTCCAGCCCAAGTTCTCATCTTCTGTTTTCTCACGAACTGTAATAGTTCTCTTTCTTAGAGGAACAAGTTTTAAAAAGAAGAAAAAGAGAAAAGAAAGAAAAAAAAAATCACCAAACATAAAGCATGAAAGCAAAAAAGAAACAGTATAGGATACAAAAGTGTACAATAGGATATTTTAATCTGAAGGAAAACAAATAAAATAAAAAGTACAGCTGTGAGACTACAGTCTATCCCAAAAGTACAAACTATTCCGGAGCAAATGGAGTTCTCAACTCATCAATATATACAAAAAATATGTACGCACCAAAGGTATCTGTTCTTTAAAGTCCAACTTTGACCAACTTTAGATTGATTTTCAAAATGTTCCAGTGTTTTTTTAATTATGATTGTCATTTTAAGTCGAAATCAGAAAAACGATGTCGTTTTCTAGAGCAGAGTTTCTGTGGGCGGGACTGTTGATGCAGAGCAACCCCGCCCCCCTTCCTCTCCTTGTTGTTTTAAGCTCAGCAGGGGGCTGGGACCTTAAAAATAAACTCTTTTTCAAAGGTTTTTTTCATCTGTTACTGATTCACAATGATTTGAATCAATAAATACTCAGAAATACAATTTTAACCATAATTTTCTTCACACATGTCCTCCATGAGAAGAGTTCTACAGGAACATGCTAGAAACACCGTTCTCATCGTCTTTAAGGAAACTCTGCTGTGTTCTTGAAGCAGATTTGGTCCTTGCTCCTGTCTTGATGTCAATGTTTTATTCTTTTATCGAAGACATCTGTTTGGTTTATTACATTATGTCAAACGCCCCGTACTGCAGATGTGGGGGCGATAAATGAACCACAGACACAGCTTGGAGTCATTTTCAGCCAAACCTTTGCTGCGTTTCACCGACTGTTAAAAGCCTTTTGCTTTTCTTGCATCTTCATTCACTTGTGAAGAAAAACAGTCTAATCTGTGCAGAATCAGGAGCCGTGACGTAAACCTGAAAGCTTTTTCTCTCTTGAACTTTTCACTCCTCACGGTGTCGAGCTGCAGCAGGATTTTCCTCTTAGACTAAAGAAATGGAACCAAAGCTCAGATGACAGAATATTACTCTGTTATAAACCGCTGTCTTTTTGTGACTTTGTGATTGTTTTTTTTTCAGCTGTCAGGATTGAAACCAACTGTTAAGTTAAAGTTGTGCTTCTGTCTGTGTGTGTGTGCAGGTTCACAGAGAAGGGGAACCTGGAGGTTCTTCTGTTCACCATCCAGAGCAAGATGAGAGCCAACAACCAGAAGGTTTACACCCCCCGAGAGGGCAAGCTCATCTCTGACATCAACAAGGTGACCCCCCCCCCCCACTTATCTGTTATTCACAGCTGATTGAGAGGCAACACGACAATTATCTTATTTGTTTTTGATGAAAAGCACAAATTTTATTATTATTTCCAGGATTTGTTTGTTTTGTTCGGCCGCATGTTCATATTTGAATCATTTTGACAAGATGTATTTTATGGAGATCAAAATCTTCTGGGATATTAGTAAATGTAATTTGTCGTATAAAATGGTATAAAAGTAAAGAAAATAGAATGTTTTTTTCTTTTAATAATAGTATATTTCTAACCTGTATAATTTTGACAAAATACATTGTAACAAAGAGTAAAAATTTTTAAGTTATTTAGGGTTTAAGTTGATTTATTCTGCAATAATAACGTTTTTAAAAACTTAGTGTATTCAATAAATGTTTATCCTGTTCAACCTGCATCCTAAGGTGTGTTTTGGATTTTGAGTTTGACTTTTTCTTTCTGGTAACGGACATGAAATTTTACCTATAAATATGCAGAATTTCACCTTCTAAACCAAGAAAACAAATGACTAATGTTTATTAACCCCTTGAACACCAGAGCTCCAGTGTTTTTGTTCTTTGATTTACTGTAACTTTTCAACCGTTATAACTGTTGAGAGAACAAGGTAAAAAAGATGCTGGATGTGGTGATGAGCAGTGCAGGTTGTTAGATCTGTGAGGAACCGTCTAAGAAGAACTGAATCTTTGACTCTTAAATAAGAAGTTAAGTGAACATCAGTTGAGGTCACATGACCTATTGGAAGGATGTAACACAACAAACTCAATCTGAAAAAAAAGAGCAAATAGACAAATGAAAGGAGCACAACAGTTATAGAACAGATTCCTATTTAGCTTCTTTAGTAGTTTCATTACAGAAGTCAGATTTTTTCCTCCTATGGCAAAGTAGGGTGGTGTGAGAATCATGGTATGGATTCTTCGAACTCAAACCATCATAGCATTGATGGTTTTACTGAAGATTGCTTGTGAAAAAAGGAAAATCTTCACCAAGAATGCATGGAAAAGTCGGTCTTTGCTTGACTTGGTTTGTGTTTTCCAGGCGTGGGAGCGGCTGGAGAAGGCGGAGCATGAGCGGGAGCTAGCGCTGAGGACGGAGCTCATTCGTCAGGAGAAGCTGGAGCAGCTTGCACGACGCTTCGACCGCAAAGCCGCCATGAGGGAAACGTGGCTGAGCGAGAACCAACGGCTGGTCTCACAGGTGAAGAAATAAGACACGAGCACCTGCATTTCTGTCATCAGCAATAACCAAGATTTTTAAAAATGTTTTTAACCAGGGGGTTAATAGAGATTTAAAACCTCTTTTCCAAAGGAATTCTGAAAATTGTAGAAAATTACAAACTGTTTTAAAGCACAACTTCCTTTAATCTTTTGACTCTTTTACTTTGTTTCCTTTTTTTATTGATATTTTTTACCTTCTCTTCACATTGTCTGTCTTCTTTGCTCCAGGACAACTTTGGTTTTGACCTCCAGGCTGTAGAAGCTGCAACAAAGAAACATGAAGCTATAGAGACTGACATCGCTGCGTACGAGGAGCGAGTCCAGGTCGGCTCACCGCCAGCCTCTAGAGTGTTCCACCTTTGAGCTTGCATGTTTGAGTTGTCGCTCACTGTTCCTCTGCATGCCGCAGGCGGTGGTCTCCGTAGCGAAGGAGCTGGAGGCGGAGAGCTACCACGACATCAAACGCATCACAGCGAGGAAGGACAATGTGATCAGACTGTGGGAGTATCTGCTGGAGCTGCTGAAGGCCCGCAGGCATCGGCTGGAGCAGAACCTGGGCCTGCAGAGAGTCTTCCAGGAGATGCTCTACATCATGGACTGGATGGACGAGATGAAGGTGAACAAATCAGCTAACAAGTACAGCAGCCTAGAAGAATCTAAACCCTGTGGCTGAGGAGCCACATGTGGCTCTTTGGTTAAAGGAAAATAAAACATTTTTTAAAAGTATACTGTAAAAAGTATGTAACTAGTAAAGTAAACTTCCATTGCCGAGTGTTTGGACCCGCACGTTCCTGATTGGTGGAAACCTCTCTGCACCTGCAGATGCTGCTGCTGTCTCAGGACTACGGGAAGCACCTGCTGGGCGTGGAGGACCTGCTGCAGAAACACGCTCTGGTGGAGGCCGACATCGCCATCCAGGCTGACCGCGTCCGGAACGTCAACAGCAACGCTCAGAGGTTTGCCAGCGACGGCGAAGGTACGACTCATTCGAACACTTCATCCCGGCTGCGAGTGTCCGTCCTCACCTCCTCTTCCTCCTCTTCCTCCTCAGGCTACAAGCCCTGCGATCCTCAGATCATCAGAGACCGGGTCGCTCACCTGGAGTTCTGCTACCAGGAGCTGAGTCAGCTGGCGGCTGAGCGGCGAGCTCGCCTTGAAGAGTCCCGTCGCCTCTGGAAGTTCTTCTGGGAGATGGCGGAAGAGGTCACTGTCACTTCTTTTATTCCTTATTAAATATGCTTATTATTAATGTTTAAGACTTCTGTTTAAGTAAAAAAAAAAATTGATTTATTTTTCAAACAAATATAAACTTTATTTTCTAATATTTATCTTGAGCCAAAAGCTAAAACATTTTAAAGAGGGAAGAAGAGAGCGGCATTGTGTAGCTTGCAGCCGCTACCTCTCCTCAACATTCCCCTTTGGCTGCGTGCGACTAACTCATAAAAAAAGCAACACTTTTTTTCAAAATGGCACCTTTTCTTTTGGTTTTATCTCCATAGCAACCATTTTATATTTTGGTCGTCTGGGGGTGTCGAACAGGTCTGTGTAATTTTTAGAAGAATCAGCAAAAGTAAACATTTACATTTCCTTAGCAACGGAGGTTTTCCTTTTAATGAAGCCCACATTCCTATTAGAGTCATACTGTTTTGTTCAGCTCAAACCTGGAATTCATGCTCTACATTTTCACAATATTCATGTAAAGAATGAATGTGCGAATGAAGTTTATTAATAAATTACATTTAGACACTTTTTTGTGCAAAAATTGATCGACTGCAATGCATTGTGGTCTATATTCATTAATTTAGTGAGCATCGATGCACACTAGTGTTTCGCAAAGACTTCTGGGAAATTTCTAGTGCACTCGATTTGAGAATTGTGGATTAGGACAGCACTAGAAAATGTCGAAGGCTCTACATAGTGAGTAGGGAAGGAGTTCAGACATAGACTTCCTCTGCTGACTTGTATGTAAAGTTTCAGAAAGGTTGCTCAAACAAAAATCTTTTTTTCATATTGTGAAAAATTTTTTAAATTGCCAAATTTCATACTTCGCTATAAAAAGGCAGCCAAACAGTTGGCTCTGTCGCCATCCCATAATAATTTCAAAGCTTCCTTTGGAAATATTTGACATAAATGATTTGGTTTTGTTGGTGGACTTTAACTTTATTTTGAGCCTCATAAGAGGTTTTATTTTTTGTGCTGGTCGTATGTAAATATGTGCCAATAACATTAGCGTTCATTTTTTTGTGGGTTTCTCTTCCTGTGATGTTTTCTTTTTTGGGGAATGGAGGTTCACCTTTGACCTGCGGGACAGAATTACTCCAGAAAAAGATGAAGGACATTTTTTTGTCACCTAATTGCCTCTCTTTGTGTTTACAGGAGGGATGGATCAGGGAGAAGGAGCAGATACTTTCCTCTGAGGATTATGGGAAGGATCTGACGGGCGCCCTGCGCCTGCTGAGTCAGCACAAAGCCTTTGAGGACGAGATGAGCGGGCGAGCCGCCCACCTGCAGCAGACCATCAAACAAGGCGAGGACCTGGTGGCCGACAACCACTTCGGGGCCGACAAGATCAGGGAGCGAATCCGTGACATTCAGGTTAGCAAGTTAGCCAGAGAGCACGCTCTTATTTTGAAAAGTGTGCACACACGCTTGACCTTTTTCTCTTCCACCTTTTAACGTGTTGCAGGAACAGTGGGCGAGTCTGGAGCAGCTCACCGCTGTGAGGAAAAGCCGGCTGGAGGAAGCCTGCAACCACCACCAGTTCCAGGTAAAACACCAATGCCGTTTTGGCAGCAGCCACAGATTCTGAAACAGAAACTTAAATGTCTCCTCGTCTCGCAGGCTGATGCGGACGACATCGACACATGGATGCTGGACGTTCTGCGAATCGTCTCCAGCGTCGATGTCGGCCACGACGAGTTCTCCACCCAGGCTCTGGTGAAGAAACACAAAGATGTGGCGGAGGAGATCGACAGCTACCGCCCCGTCATCGAGGCTCTGCACGATCAGGCGCGGACGTTGCCGCCCGAAAAGGCCAACTCTGAGGAGGTACGGGCGCAGTTTGAACCCTCGGCAGGCCTGCGGTGGGCGCTCTAGTGACGCTCTGACTCCTGCAGGTGAAGAGTCGTCTGGCGGGCATCGAGGAGCGCTATAAGGAGGTGGCGGAGCTGACGCGGCTCAGGAAGCAGGCGCTGCAGGACGCTCTGGCGCTCTACAGGATGCTGAGTGAAGCCAGTGCCTGCGAGGTGTGGATCGACGAGAAGGAGCAGTGGCTCAACAGCATGGACATCCCTGACAAACTGGAGGATCTGGAGGTCGTCCAGCACCGGTGAGCAGAACGGATGTTTCTGCACAGCTGAGATGAAAGGGCAGCCACTGCAGAGCATTAGAACAAAGATGTTAAATTATACAAACTCTCATAGCAGAAAAGTGACTATTTTTCAGACAATTCTGGCTAAACTATGCAAAAAAAAACTTATATTTTGAGAAATTGGCAGGAATAAATGACAGCAAGTGTTTAAATGTGCCTGCAATCTACATTTATGCTCATCTCCTCCCAAAACTCCAGGTTGTAGATCCTTAAGTTTTACTGAAACATGTGCTAACATAAGTAATTCATGTCTACATGTGGATATACTTTAATATAAGAACAACCGTCATTTGCTTAGAGCTCCCCCTGGTGGCTACTTATGGCAGCCCCTCAGATGTCACTTTTGATGCATTTTTCTGAAGAACTGTTGCTTCAAGATTATCAGACCTTTAAATAAAGATGATTTTTTTTCATGAGTGAATTAGAAAGTAACATGTTTTTTCACGTTTATAGCAACAGGTTGCTTTTAGAAACAGTTCTGCTCTATGTGTTTGAATGTCTGAAAGTCTGCAGGAAAAGAAAACTGAAGATGTTATTAGAGTTGCAGGCTGGTGAGGAGATTGTGCGATGTGTTTAGTCCTCAAAACACAGTCTGAAAATTAGAATGAGCATCTATCAAAGTTGCAATAACTCCTGGTAAATGTAACTTCATGTTTTTATTGTTTTTTATGCTTTAAGAAAGTCTTAAAGTAATCACAGAAATGTAAACGTGTGAACTTTGTTATTTTCATGAAAAAAAGAACGAATTTAGCAAAAACACAACATTCACTGAGCTCTAGGTTCTGATCAGATCTTTGAGGGTCCGTTTTTCTTCTGCTCGTTCTCTTCAGGTTTGAGAGTTTGGAGCCTGAGATGAACAGCCAGGCGTCCCGGGTCGCCGTGGTGAACCAGGTTGCCAGGCAGCTGATCCACTGCGGACATCCCAGTGAGAAGGAGATCAAAGCCCAGCAGGACAAACTCAACACCAGGTAACCAGACTGAACCAGAGTCAAACCAGTTTATCCATTACGAGTTCCTCAGTGTGTCACTCATCTTAAATTAACCTTTAAATTAAACCTTTAAACAGGTTTTGAAGACAATATTCCTTTTGGTTCAACAAATAAGAAACATGTAGCTGAAAAGTCATCCAGACCCTTAAAACTATTATAAAAATCATGAAATGTCATCACAACTCTGAATAAAAGAGTCTATTCTCATCACTTTAATGAATTCATTGAATAATATATATTCATATCTAAATATTTTAGACTCTTAAATGAAATAAAAAGCTCATATTACATTCTTCTGATGCCTTACAGACTGTCAGACATTTACAGCTTTAGTTTAAAGTTAGATCGTTATTATAATTGTTCTTTGGATCCAATTTGATTCATGAATCACGATCGATTCACCACAATTCTTATAATTTATGAATAAAGATGTGTCAAAATGGTTTCTATATGTATCTGCTTTACTGGATGTGTGAAAATTAAAATATTATGTGTTTAATCAGCATTATTTATACATTTATTTAGAACAATAGATCAGAATTAACAAAACATACCAGATAAAAAATTATTAAAAAATTTGTTTTTTGTTACTTTCACACACTCTCAACTTTCTAGTTAACTTCAGCAGTAAATAAAACATAAACGTCACAAATCCTGTATTTGTCATCCTCCTGTGGCTCAGAAGGGTTAGAACATGAATAAAAACACAACTTTTACGTTGATGTTTCATTTTTAAACAGCGTTTCAGGAGAGAACCAAAGGGAGCAGTAATAGAACCAAGAGTGAACTGCAGCTCCTGGTTCATTTGTTTTTACTTCTAATCTAAATGTAAATGACTGAACAGGAATTTAAGCTGTTATAGATTTCCTTTAGATGACTCATTAGCCATTAAGTAAATAAACTTTAAGAGGTTTTATTAGAAAAAAACAACAGATGATTAAAATATTTTTCTTTCACTTTTTTTTCTGTTCTTGTTTTATTTGTGCTGCGTTCACAGACAGACTAGATTATCTGAATTTCTTGTGTTCCTTTTTGTGGAAAAAAAGTCAATTTAAGTCAATTAAAAATAGATTTGAATTGTCATATTTATATTTTACAAAGTGAAAATGTTTATCTCTTCGTGTTTTTTTTTTTTTTTTAAGTTTAACGTAGTGAATAAGTTTAAAATGTTTTCATGACCTAAACTGTTCCTGTGATCCAGATTGGACTCGCATGTTTCTGCTCTTCTGTTCAGGTGGAGCCAGTTCAGAGACCTGGTGGACCAGAAGAAGGAGAGCCTGGTCTCGGCTCTGGGAGTCCAGAACTACCATCTGGAGTGTAATGAGACCAAGTCCTGGATCAAGGAGAAGAACAAGGTACCGTCCTGACCCCGGCTAAACTCATCCTTACAGTCAGGTTTAGTTTAAAGATCAGGATTGGGAAAATTATTATACAATCAGAAAAGAAAAAATCCTGGGATGATCAAATGATCAAATGTAATTTGTGCATCCATCATTTTAATGTATTTTAAGTTCAAATGTTTTTAAAACCACTGATCAGGGTTTCTCTCTGAGACTTGATCTGCATCGTCTTGCAGTTGATCGAGTCCACTCAGGAGCTGGGGAACGACCTGGCCGGCGTCATGGCTCTGCAGAGGAAGCTGACGGGGATGGAGCGCGACCTCGTGGCCATCGAGGACAAGATGGGCGACCTGGGGAAGGAGGCGGAGCGTCTGGGCTCCGAACACCCAGAGCAGTGCGAGGCCATCAAAGGCCGCCTGGCTGAGATCACGGGCGTCTGGCAGGAGATGAAGGTGGGAGCCCGGCACCCATCCGTGTTCTGAGTCAGACTTGAGTTTCTCCTCACACGTTCTTCTGCACCCGTCGACCAACAGGACAGTCTGAAGAACCGCGAGGAATCTCTCGGGGAGGCCAGCAAACTCCAGCAGTTCCTGCGCGACCTGGACGACTTCCAGTCGTGGCTGTCGCGGACGCAGACCGCCATCGCCTCGGAGGACATGCCCAACACGCTGACCGAGGCGGAGAAGCTGCTGGCCCAGCACGAGAACATCAAGAACGAGATCCGCAACTACGAGGAGGACTACCAGAAGATGAGGGACATGGGCGAGATGGTGACGCAGGGCCAGACGGACGCCCAGCACATGTTCCTGCGGCAGCGGCTGCAGGCGCTCGACACCGGCTGGAACGAGCTGCACAAGATGTGGGAGAACCGGCAGAATCTGCTGTCCCAGTCGCACGCCTACCAGCTGTTCCTCAGAGACACCAAGCAGGCCGAAGCCTTCCTCAACAACCAGGTAACCACAACTTTGAGGAAACGTTAGTTTGAGTCTGGGTTCTTTGGATGAACCCTGAACCCCAGTGGATGCTGGGAAATGCTTCAAACTGAGATGAACTCAGAGCAGGAACAGGCTTTACTCATTGTCCATTTTAATTCTTTTGGTTTTAAGCTTTTACTCAAAATCAAACCCAAAAAAAAGACAATATTCTCTTGGAAAATGTTGAAGCTTCATTTTTTCTAAAAGTGAGACATGAAACTGAAGCAGACCATCGGAGGGAGCTGGGAAAAAGACTCCATTGTGTGCTGAGGAAGTCATGATGAGCTTCACAGCTGTTTGACAGCTGCATGAAGAAGACTGCTGGCTAACAAGAGAGGAAGCCTCAGGCCAGAACCAAGAAGATCCAACTCTGCCATCTGGTGGTGGAGAGACACCATTACACCTACATGGTTTCTCTCGGCCAACTCCAACACGAAGCTTTAAGTTCTGAGGACGTCATCTTTTAACCCTGCAGACCTCCTGATGACCTCCTCCTTTAGCTGGTACAGAGAAGAACAGATTCACATGTTTCCCACAGACACGTAGCTTAAGTTTGTTCTACTTCATGATGTCAACCAAAACGTGTGATGAGATCGTCCAGCCTGGAAGAAAGCAGAAGCGCTCAGGCAGAGAAGGTTACTTAGAGGGACAACATTCTGTTTATGGTCAATTAACAATTTAGTGAGTAAAACCAAACTGTTAAAAATGAATGCTATGTTGTTGGTCTGTTTGAAGAGCTGAGCTTCAAAAAACAAGATGGAGGTTTCTTTTTTTTTTTTTTTTTTGGTGGTTACCTTTTGACTCGTTGGTTGCTTTCCATTCAGCTGCAGCAAAGAATTTATTGTGGATCTCAGCAGAGTCTTTTAAATCCATGAAAATCCCACTTCTATCATCTTTTGATCTAGTGAAAAAGCTGTTTTTTTTTTTTAAGGGCCTCTGGTCATATCCAAAATGGCACGAGAATCAGTCCATGTTTTTTAACCTTTATTTAACCAGGAAGTCCCATTGAGATAAACAAAAAAAATGCCTTTTACCACAGAGTCCTGGTCAAGAGATGACAAAAACCAAATTAATTACAGTTAGAAAAAAATTAAAAACAGTTGAAAATAAAAGACTCTTTCTCTTGTGCTCTCAAATTGGATGTAAAACCATGTGGTGGGGCAGCAAATGCAAAAAGCTCTTTTTCCAAAAGCGGGCAAGACAGTGGAACCGGCAGCAATACATAGTTATTGGACCCCAATCCATATGAGCGTGTTGTTATCAGGGTTATTAAAGTACATATATAGGAAGGCAGAAATCCAAACAATCTGTAGCCGGAATTGGAAATTTTGCAACTTAGCCGGTTGAGTAAGCAAACATTTCCTAAACTTTAGGAAACTCTTTTAAAACTGATATTTTAAAACATTTTCCAGAACTATCAGCTTTTAGGCTTTTAAACGTGAATAAACTGTAAGTGACTAGCAGTTTAGTGTGCAAGATGAACTTTAAATGGGACAGAGAACGTTCATCGTTTGATTTCAAGTCAATATTAACAAGTGTTCACCCGTTTACCTCCAGAGAAAAAGGGAGCAAATTGACGCTTTTTCTCTGTGGATCAACGGATCAGGAGTTACGGTATGTCGAAGGGAAAAAAGATTGAAAGCTTAAAACCAGGGTTCCTATCAAGGACTTCCGGTCAATCATTTTGGCCGTAAACTCTTTTTTTTGCGTCCGGCTCCAGCAGGACGAGGAAGTTGCAGCTATTCATTTTCATGTGTCACATTTTTTTCTCTTGTTTTGACCTGATTCTCATGGTTTTTTTTTAATGCAAGAATCAGTTAATTAGAAATTCATCTCTGAGTTGTGGGCGGGACCTTTAGGTCAGAGCAACCCCGCCCCCTTTCCCCTCCTTGTTGCTGAGAAGTCCACCCAATGTATTTTTTACAGCACAAATAAGCTCTTTCTCAAACTATATTTTTTATCTTTTCCTAATTCACAACTATTTGAATAAAGAAATACTCAGAAAGTTAATTTTTACTCCAATATGAGAAAAAGGCTACAAGAACATGTTAAAAATAACCAAAAACATAATTTTGGACCGCGTGTTTCAGCTGTGTATTTCTGTCTACGTTTAAACCTTTTTTCTCACTATTGACGACATTGGTTCAGTTTATTAAAGTTCATCAGAGTAAGTCTTTAAAGTTCACGAGAATTTATATCAATATTTTGAAAATTGATTCATTTTTCAAACTTCAGAAATAATTTAGTTCTTATATAAGCAGTGATTTATACAAAAAAAATCTAACTTTATTGAACATTTTTTTTTAATTCTCTGGACAAAACAAGCATTTTTTTCTGAAAAAAAAGTTTTAATAAGTTTTAAAGGTAATTTTGATCCATGGAGTTCAATAACTGGTTTTACTTTGATTAATTGTTTGTTTTAAGAACAAATCACTGATGCTGCAGATCAGACGAGACATCTAACAGTGATGTATTTTGCATTTGTTAAGATAATAAGATAAACTTTTACTGCTGTGTGGACATGCAATTGTCACAACAACTCTGTGGATCAGGCATCAAAGGTGCACAAAGAAGGAAAAATTTAAAATGTGCAAAAAAAAATTCAAGGTGTATTAAAAAAAAACAAAAAACAAAGACATAACTTTGCAACCATGGATACACATCAAAGTGTGACTCCTCCCACCTCTTCCTCCATCAGGAGTACGTTCTGGCGCACACGGAGATGCCCACCACGTTGGAGGCGGCAGAGGCCGCCATCAAGAAGCAGGAAGACTTCATGACCACCATGGACGCCAACGAGGAGAAGATCAGCAGTGTGGTTGATACCGGCCGCCGCCTGGTCGCCGACGGCAACGTGAGCGCCGAGCGGATCCAGGAGAAGGTGGACTCCATTGATCAAAGGTGAGTGGTGGTTTTTATGAAGGTGGTAAACATGGTGGTTGGTTATCAACGTCATTCCAGTAGACTGTGAAGGAGAAAAGCGGCTCGACGAGCCGCTCTTCTCCTTCACAATCTACTGGAATGACGTTGATCGTGTTAACGGTTGAAAAATTACAGTAAATCAAAGAACATAAACACTGGAGCTCGGTGTTAAAGGGTTAAGTTGTGGACGGTTACTTAGATCCTGAAGATCTAAAAGGGAAATTTTGTTTTGTGGTCTGCAGGCACAAGAAGAACCGTCAGGCCGCCAGCGACCTGCTGATGAGGCTGAAGGACAACAGAGACCTGCAGAAGTTCCTGCAGGACTGCCAGGAGGTGCAGTTGACCACTCCCAGAACACCTCAAGCTACGTTCACACCGGGCATGCGGCGAGCGTTTGAGAACGGGATTCATGCACATTTTAGAACTTGCTTTTAGTACATGATTTTCACACTGGACAAGCAGGGAGGGGCTTCTTCTTCTTTTTGTACTGTTTACTAGCGCATGTGCGCCACCTACAGCTTGAAGAGGCTTGATGATCATTTATGAAAGATTTGGTGTCAATTAATTCCAGCCGGACACAAACCGCAATTATGTATTTCTTCTGTGATTATTAGTCAACGATTATTATGTCACCACCAAATCTGAGTCCCTGATTGGTCAAAGTCTGACCTAGCTTAGAGTGGCCATACCATGATTTTCTTAAGCCTTTCAGAGTAAACTCTATCCATATATATGATCATATATTACCATTGGAACACTAAAAAGCTAATTATTTATGAAATATTAGTTATTTTTGTGAGTTTTTTCATACCCAGAAGTAAAACGACTCGATTCCTGAAGCTCCACCTACTCCTGCGTCTGGCTGCCGCCTATTTCATGATGTCATCCTGGAGTAGGTGGGGTCAAACTCAATCACACAGGGGGCTAAAATTCAAAACACACCTTAGGTCACGGGCTGAACCGGATAAACATCTATTGAACACATATTTTTAAAACTTTAAAAATGTAACTTTTTAACATTACTATGGATAAAAACAAGCAGGAATATTATTCTAGAATAAATCGACTCAAATTTTAAACAACTCTCTATAAAGAAATATTTTGTCAAAATTATGCAAGTTAGAAATGAGCACAACATAACATCGGGCCATTAATAATAAAGTTAAATGATCTGAAAGGCCGGATTGAATTACCTGGAGTGCCGGATCCGGCTCTGGATCTTAAAGGAGCCCCACATCTGCTGCAGAGAGCGCCGGTTTTTAGAGGATTACTCTTAAATGCATGAACAGATTAAAATATCACTTTGGGGTTCTTTATAGAGAGGAATCAACTGTATAATGCACTTAAAACCTAAAAAAGTAGATTTTTTTTTTTTTATGGTATGGCCCCTTTAACTAAATGAAGCCTGAAAAATGTAATAGAAACGTGAGAGTTTTGAAGCCTGAAAACACACATTTGTGCAAGTCTCCATGGACTTTTCATTGAAAGTGGTCGCATTTTCGAGGGCGGTGTGAACGTAGCTCCGTAGGAAACAACCGTCGATCAGGGGTTCCCGAACTACGGCCCGCGGGCCAGATCCGGCCCACCTCCACATTTGGCCTGGCCCCTGAACACTATCAGAGAGACATAATTCTTAATTTTTTTTATTTATTTAATTTTTTAATAATGTTTTAGTATTTTTTCTGTGAAGATTGCAGAATGGGATTATATAACATTTGGATATGTGTGGCTGTCTGGAAAGACATAAATGTTTCAGTTTGGACACATCCTGTGATTTATACACTTTTTCTGTTAGCCTAAAAACTCACACATCTGTTATATATGAAGGTTTGGGGCCCCCTGGTTTAGATGTTTACTCCGTTCGTCTCCTCAGCTGAATCTGTGGATCAACGAGAAGATGCTGACGGCTCAGGACATGACGTATGACGAGGCCAGGAACCTCCACAGCAAGTGGCTGAAGCACCAGGCCTTCATGGCTGAGCTGCAGTCCAACAAGGAGTGGCTGGACAAGATCAGCAAGGTGAGGAGGGCAAAGAGAGAGGGGGGCGGAGCTCTCCGAGTCCCGCCGACGATCGTGACTCGAGACGTGCAATCCACCTTCAGGACGGACAAACGCTGATGGCGGAGAAGCCGGAGACGGAGGGCGTGGTGAAGGAGAAGCTGGCATCCCTGAAGACCATGTGGGAGGAGCTAGAGTCGACCACGCAGACCAAAGCCAAGTGTCTGTTTGACGCCAACAAGGCCGAGCTGTTCACGCAGAGCTGCGCCGACCTGGACAAGTGGCTGAACGGCCTGGAGGGTCAGCTGCACTCCGACGACTTCGGCAAAGACCTGACGTCCGTCAACATCCTGCTGAAAAAGCAGCAGGTGAGACGGCAAAATGTCACTTTTTACTGTGTACTTTTTTACTAAATACTTCAAACTTTTAAGTACGTTCCTTAGTAGTAGTTCATGTTTCTTTTAAACTTTTGATGACTTTGCTGAAAAGTAAAAGTTTCAGTTCATCAGAGAAAGTCTTCGTTTGTCTTCTACTAATCAGCTATTTTTATTTAGAAAAGCTGATAAATAATCTAAAAATTCTTAGTATAAGAGTAGAAGTGGATCGTTTCCTCCTCCTCTTCCTCTCTGCTCTGACTTCCATCCAGACTGTTGGTATTTGTTCAGCATTGTTTGTCTGACGCTCTCGATGATGATGAAGGTTTCTTTATTGCCTCCTCTTCTCTGGAGCAGTAGACTCCCTCAAGCCTCCAGCAGGAGCAGAAATGACATTTTGTTCTTATGAAATACTTGATTATTGCTTCCTGTGGACGTCTGTGAAGTTCAAAACATGTTTCCAAACTTACAGCTTCACATCTCTGCTGCAGGTCTCTGTTTAATGCTTTTTATTTTTTAGTTTTTCAGCTTTTCTGGTGGAAACAAATCAAGCAGAAAACACCCTTTAATCTTAAAGATTATTGCATCAAATTTAAAGCAGGAATAAAAAAATTAAAAAAAATACCTAAAAGAATTGCCTTCAAATATACTGTTATATCTGCATGGTGTTATACTTAATGACATTTTCACGAGGGATTAAAAATATACAATTTATATTATTAGTAATCACAAGAAAATGATTACAGTATTTATCAAATCACAAACAACAAAAGATTGGGAGAAGTTGGGGAAGTTTATGTGAAGTAAAAAAAAATACTCAAACCTTTAAGTTTGTTTAATAAAGAACCAAGTTAGTACAAATATATTAGTATTTGACTTTGTTTTCCTAATACAATCATAAATAAATGAGATTACAAATATGGAAAAAGGAAAGCTCAGTTAAGTTAAGATTATCTTTTTTTGTCTCTTATCTATCATTTTTTTTCTGCTGTTCAATATATGTAAAAGTACATGTTAAGTTTGTTCTTTTGGGATGTTATAACATTAGACTAGATTCTTAGTTTTGCTTTGTTTTGTTTATACCATTAAGCTTAAATTTTTAATTATATAAAAATACATATCTACGCCTTTTTAAAAAGGCACGTTCCCCCAAAAAACTTTAAAGTAGAAAATCATTTAAAATCATTTAAAATCGTGTCATTTTTGGAGCTTGTCTTTCTAAATTTGAGCTGCATCCTTTTCCCATACGATGGATTTTGCCTGGTTGCCATGGATACAGTTCATCTGTCAGCTGAGCCTGCAGTCGAGTCGATCAGCTGAGGAAGACCTGTAAAGATCCTTTTTCCTGGTTTTTGCATCTGTAAAAATGTTTACATTTATTTTCCCTGCAGGAATCTCAAAAATAAATTCCTTTATTTCCAGGTTTAATGGTTGTTTTTTTCTTCCTCCTCCTCCGTCAGATCCTGGAGAGCCAGGTGGAGGTGCGGCAGAAGGAGGTGGATGAGCTGAAGAGTCAGTCGCAGGTCCTCAGTCAGGAAGGGAAGGACTCGGACGAGGTGGACAGCCAGCGGATCATCGTGGAGAAGAAGTTCCAGACGCTGCAGGAGCCCCTGAAGAAGAGGCGGGACAAGCTCATGGCGTCCCGTGAAATCCACCAGTTCAACAGAGACGTGGAGGACGAGATCGTGAGTAGAGCCTGGGGGAGGGGCTAAAAAGATGCTAGAAGTTGATTCCTCTTTTTTGTGGTCAAATATTCCAAAACTTCTTTAATGAGAACCAGCAGGTAACATTTTGCTAAAATAGAAGCTTGTTTAAAAAAAAAAAAAACATAAAAGATTTAAAATGCAGAAATTTTATGATAAGCCAAACTAAAAAATGTGTTACTAAAAAAAAAAAAATGTTTTTCTGATATCACATGTGATCTCTTTATTATATCATGAGGTGATAAATACAATACATAAAATTGATTAATACGAAGAATAGATATGATGTATAGCTGGATACTACAGATGCATTAAATAATGGATACATCCAAAGGAGACTCTAATGAATATGATCGATATGATGGATTCACTAGATCTGATGATAGAAATAATTGATGCGAGAAATATGATGGATATGATAACTACATACAAATAATTCAGTAGCTGGAGAACTTAGATAACACTACAAATGATGGTTATGTTTGATACAATGGATACGATAAATACAAAAAATACAAATGATATATTTGAAAGATAGCTGGATACAATAGATACAAATCGTGTGAGCGATATGACGATACATGTCGTGTGGGTGATAGAAAAGTGTCTATCCTGCCATTTCTCTTCTATTGTTTCTATTGTTTTTATTTTTTTATTTTTATTGCTGAACTTCTGCGCAAAAAAATGTTTCCTACTATGAAACTGGAAACTGTTGTGCACTTAAAAAAAATGATTCTCATTTGTGACAATTCAGTAATATGTTAGAGAAAAGTAAGTAAAAACATTTTTTTTATTTTTTTCAGAGAATAACTGAAAATATACTTAATATTGGTATATTGTGATATATATATATATATATATATATATATATATATATATATATATATATATTATTGTGATATAAAGTCATTTGAATTGAACTTTATTCATATCACAAGGATAAATTAATTACATTAATTCATTTATATTGTTATATATAATTTTTTCCATATAGCTAGATACAATAGATACTATTGATGTATATGATAGAAATGATGGATACAATAGATACGGTAAATGCTTACAGAAAATGTGATAGTTTGATACGATAGATAGATGAATACAGTAAATGGATATGATAAATACATTATAAATAAGAATTTACAACTCATGTAAAACTACTAAAAGGTGCATCAATCTTAATATCAACAATTTAAAATAAATAAAAAAGAGTGTCATCATAAGTATGCTTTAAAAGGTGTGTGCAGTCTGGTGAGGCTGATGGATGCAGGTCAGCAAACTGAAACAGGAAGTGGAGCTCAAGAGTCGGAGGCACAGATTTGAAGGAAGTGAAACTAACCAAGTTGTGTGTCCGCAGCTGTGGGTGGAGGAGCGGATGCCTCTGGCCACGTCCACGGACCACGGACACAACCTGCAGACCGTGCAGCTGCTCATCAAGAAGAACCAGGTACCTTCTCCCACTGTGCTCTCACTTCACTCTGACGGCCTGCAGGCAGTGCAGACGCTGACCCCCCTGACCCCTCTCAGACCCTGCAGAAGGAGATCCAGGGGCACCAGCCGCGCTACGACGACATCTTTGAGCGCAGCCAGCACGTGCTGAGGGAGGGCAGCCCCACGGCCGAGCTGATCCGCCAGCGGCTCGCCGACCTCCAGTCCCTGTGGGAGCAGATCAAGAAGGAGACGGAGAAGCGCCACACCCGCCTCAGCGAGGCCCACGAGGCCCAGCAGTACTACTTTGACGCCGCGGAGGCCGAGGCCTGGATGAGCGAGCAGGAGCTGTACATGATGTCGGAGGAGAAGGCCAAGGTGAAGATCAGAAGTTATTGCTCCTGAAACTGCATCCAAGAGCTGCAGGATCCTCGCCTGGATTCAGACTTTTCTGGATTGAATCTTCTGTTTGCTCTTCAGATGGACGTGTTTGATTGACAGCAAAATAAGTTAGAATAAATAAATTATGTTTTCTTTTTATTCTATTTTAGGGTAATTGAATTATTAAAAAACAAGATGAACTTTAAATCAGACAACTTTATTCTATAAACATTCGAAATGTATAATTTTATTATAAAATATTTATTTTAGAAATGTAAATTTGTCTACAAAGTAACTTAGATATGGTATTTTACTTCAAGTAAAGCCAAAATCATTTTAAACATTACCCTTAAGAGGCAATTGTTAAAAATCTGAAATTGTGGCTGAGATCTATTTGTAAAGATCATAATAATATATCAAAAAAGTTAGTTACTTTAACATTTTTATTTTGTCACAGTTCTAGCAGTCAGAGGTCAAATTGATGATTTTTCTTTTTTTTTTATGTGTCGCCTCATCATAACAGGAGTTTGTCACCTTTTGTATTTTTTTCAGTTCCACGTTTCGTCATCGTTCTGTTCTGACTCATCACTTCTGTTTGTTTCCTCTTTGAGTGAAAGCGTTGGGCATAACTGACCTTCTGTGTTTCTCCTCTCAGGACGAGCAGAGCGCCGTCGCCATGCTGAAGAAACACCAGATCCTGGAGCAGGCCGTGGAGGACTACGCCGACACCGTCCACCAGCTGTCCAGCACCAGCCGGGGGCTGGTTGCTGCCGGACACCCCGACAGGTGAGGAGGAGGAACCAGAAACAGATCTTTTAATTCCTTTTTAAATCATTTATTCCATAAATTACAGTTTTTTTGTTGATTGTGCCGAGACTAAGATAATTTATGATCTTAAATTAAAAACACTTTTAAGGAGGTATTCAAGATTCAAAACAGCTTTCCTTTTATTAATTAAATATTTTATAATATTATTTGTTATAAAAACAAAATGACTTGTTAGCATGAGAATTTGTATTTTTTTTTTTTTTTTAAAGAATTGCTGAAATTTGACCAAAATATAAGTGTTATTGATGAGAAAGAATGATTAAAATAACTCAATTTACTGTCGATTGTTGTTTTGATATTATGGGATTCCACAAGGCTCTATGCTGGGACCAAATTCATTTTGAAACTATATCTATGACACTTTGTTCTTGAACTCTTGATTTTAATTTGGAGTTCAGGTCAAGCAAACTTTTCGATTTTTTGCACCAAATCTAAAGATTCCATTTCATATTTTTGGAAATCTTTAGCCACTTTTGAACCAAATTTCTTTGGATTTCTCCCGTAAAACAGTTTGTGGTGAAACATCCAACCGAGCATTCCAAAGTCATCGGGATAATTACCAAAGTGTTGCAGTTTAGTCAGTCTTTCCTTTGTGTTCCTAAACCATGTTTGAATGACGTTGGGCTCATTTTGGATGAGATTGTGAAAGGCTGCTGTTGGCTCCTCCCACAGCGAGCGCATCGGGATGCGGCAGTCTCAAGTGGACAAACTCTACGCCGGACTGAAGGACTTAGCCGAGGAACGCCGAGGGAAGCTGGATGAGCGTTTCCGACTTTTCCAGCTCAACCGGGAGGTGGACGACCTGGAGCAGTGGATCGCAGAAAGAGAGGTGGTGGCCGGATCTCACGAGCTCGGACAGGACTACGAGCACGTCACGGTCAGTCAGAGCGCCCAAATGTTGCTGACAAAACTGAATAATGTGGATAGAGAAAATTTAAAATCTAGAAGATTATCTAGACCAGGGGTCATCAATATTTTTGTAAAAGGTGAGTGAAGACTTTCTGGCTCCTACTGGGTTTTGGTTTGCGAGAAATCGACCCGAATGGCTCTAAGTGTTGAAGGTTGCAAACACCTGATCTAGAAGAATTTAGGACATCAAGGATGAAGCCTTCACTTCCAGTGATTCTTCTTAATCTATTCTTGTTTTTGTCTCCAGATGCTGCAGGAGCGTTTCAGAGAATTCGCCCGGGACACCGGGACCATCGGACAGGAGCGCGTGGACGGCGTCAACAGGCTGGCCGACGAGCTCATCAACAGCGGCCACGGCGACGCTGCCACCATCGCCGAGTGGAAGGACGGCCTGAACGAGGCCTGGGCCGACCTGCTGGAGCTCATCGACACCCGCACGCAGATCCTGGCCGCCTCCTATGAACTGCACAAGTTCTACCACGACGCCAAGGAGGTCCTCAACCGGATCCTGGACAAGCACAAGAAGCTTCCGGAGGAACTGGGCCGGGACCAGAACACAGTGGAGGCCCTGCAGAGAATGCACACCGCCTTTGAACATGACATCCAGGCTCTGGGAACACAGGTACACCCAACAATCTGCGTGACAGCATTATAGATGTGTTTTTTATTTCGTTTTTCTATTTTTTAAGACCAACTCTACCTCCCTCACAGGTCCGGCAGCTGCAGGAGGACGCCGTCCGTCTACAGTCGGCTTACGCCGGAGACAAAGCTGACGACATCCAAAAGAGAGAAGGAGAGGTGAGCCTCGGAGTTGCTCCGCCCTCCCGACGTGCTCTCAGCTCTCATCGGTCTCTATCCCCACACCAGCGCTAGATTCAGACCTCTTCCACCTCAAACATCCGTCACGCAGCTCTGGAAACGCTGCGACAGGCCTCCTGCATGCTGCACCGCCGCCGCCCTCACACCGTCTCAGAGAGCCGATCTTTCAGGAGCCGAACAGAACCAACAGCTGCACAAACACCACCCACTAATGATCCGAACATCCCAATCCGACACAGGTTCTTAACTCCCACGGGGCATGGTCAAAATCCTGCAAAAAACACCAGATGAAGCCTGTGAGGATCTTTATTTTTCTGACTTGAGAAGTGGTAGTTGAGCTGATGAGTTTGAGCGGTGATGTGATCTGATGGCGACGTCCACCGGAATGTTCAAAATCGGACAGACGGGAAGGGCGGCGTTTCACACAGATGTCAAGAGAGACTTCCGCTGGTAATTGGACTGTCCTGGTAAAACTTTCCAATAAAATAAACACACAAGACGCAATAAAGGCACATTTAGTAAAGTAAATTAAATAGTTTTGCAAAAAAAAACACAAAATCTTTAGCATACTGAAAATTTTCAAACGTTTGCTCGATCAACGTAATTCCAGTGGATTTTGAAGGAGAATCGCGCCGCTTTTCTCCTTCAAAATCCACTGGAATTACGTTGATCGTGTCAACAGTTAAAAATTTACAGTATATCAAAAAACACTTGAGCTCGGGTCATAAAGGGTTAAATGCTAAAGGGTACAGGTGGATCATATGTTGAAGGAGCAGCCCTGATGGAGAAGACTTTGAAAGAAATCACATCCACCTCTAAGCTTCAGAAATCCGGAATGCCCCGGAGGTCTGGGTCATCTGGATTACTAAATTTGGCTATAAGGCGCCTGAAAGTTGGCAAAATTTAAACTGGAAAAAAAAATAAAAAACCATAAGGAAAGTCATAACTAACAGTTTAAAAAACAGTTTGAAGAAAAGCATAGATACATTTAGTTTTGGTGTTCCACAGGGTACAATACCGGAGCCAGTTCTGTTCTACTGTCTGTTATCCTGATTTAGCGGAAAAATACTCTCAAAACATACAGTTGAAAACCTAATAACCACATTCAGACTTTTTTGTCAAAGTTGTTGCACATTTTTGAATCCTCAGAACAAAAACGACCCACAAAACTGTCAACGTAAGGCTAAAGAAACCTTACTTAGTTTTGCCCAAACGTGAAGTTTATCACATTTAAGCAAATACGGTGTCTCGTTGTTTTGACCATTCCCTGTGTGTCCGTCTCCTTTCGTTTCCTCCCTGTCCCCCAGAAGAGAAAGGGAGAGGTGAGACTCCGTTACCTTGAAACATCGGCTTTGCATCGCTCTTCATTTTGGCCGAAGTTGAGCTTTTGTTGAACTAAAATGTCGATGGACTTTGGAGGCATTTTAGTCCGTTTTGTGCAGCTATGGCTCAGGCTGTTGATCTTTTTCAGATCACAGTGGAAAGATTTTAGCACCAACCGGGTCGGTCTGTCTGACTGACACCTGTGTTGATGCTTAAGCTCCACCTGCCGGCGCGTCTTAGTATGTTGAAACAAACGCTCTCTGTGTGCAAACATGCCGAAAGATTAAAGTGCATTTAGATGAACGTTAATGTTCGCTGTTGCTGCTTTCAGGCTTGATCTGCTGGATTCTAAAGCTGAATTGAACCGTTGCCATAGCAATGTCATAGATTACCTTCTTTTCTGTAGTGAAGGCGGGCATTGTGGGTAAAAGAACCATAAATATGTTAAAATTACGCTATTAAAGACACATAAACCCCTTTAGATGATTGCAAAGTCAAATACTTTTTGATCACTGGTTAATATCATTGTTTTTAGAGATTTTAGAGCTTTTTTGAACAGGCGTGATTAAAAAAAATAAATTAACTTCAGGAGATTAATTTAAAGACTAAATCTAAACTATTGACAGGAAAATAAAAGCTATCTACAATAAATGGTATAAATTAAAGGGGCTAATAATGACACATAAGATTACAAAACATTTAAAAAGTGAAAATTGTGAATACCTACTAGTGTTGAAATAGCTAAAATTGACTATCAAACATTATAGCTTTATTTTAAGTGTTCTTCCTTTTTTAGTTTGTGAAGTTTTTAAAATCTTAAGCGTTTTTAAACTAAGATTATGTTTAAGAAGATGAAACTTTTCTCATTTTAAGTTTTTCTTTCAGATTTCACAATGTTTGAGTATTGATTTACAAAAATACACCTGAACATTCTCCTTCACCTTATTCCCCTTTAAAGGGAATGTGTCAATGAAATCATTCTCTCTTGTTATTTCTAAAACACAACCATAATCAACCACCCTTTTATTCATCAATTTTTAAAATAAAAGGACTAAATTCAAATTGAACTTTATTTATACATCACTTTTCCTACTGCAGAACACCTCAAAGGGCTTCATGATATAAATAATGGTGAAATAATTATCATATTAACAACCACACACACACTGTACAAAAGCAAACAGGAAAAAAACAATCCATAAAATCTATTAAATGTCAGGAACATTTTTCAGAATTTAAAGTTGCTAACTTCGAACCGGTAAGTTTTGGTAAAGAAGCAAATTTGTTCAACAATGCAAAAAAAACAAAACAAAAACCAACATCTGCTTGGGAAAAACCAACTTCCTCTGATTCCTGTGGTTTCAAATAAAACTAAAAAAAATATTTAAAAAAATAAAATAACACTATAAATGATCAAAGGCAACATTTTTGAAGGTGGAAACTCAGCTGACTGGTGAGTGAATGAGATGGTCATTAAAGATGACATCAGAGTTGTTCTCAGTTTACTTCATGATCAGACAGTAAACCTGCTCCCTCTCGCCTGCAGTTTTTGGTTCTTTTGCGACCTGCACGACCTGTTGTTTCATTTGCTTCGCTGCAGTTTTTGTTTTTAAGGTGTTGTTGTTCAGCAGACCGTCCCCCCGCTCATAGATGAATCGTGTTGATTCCCCGGCAGCTCTCTTGAACCCTGCTCTGTGCGCTGTCGTCTCCCTTCAGGTCCTGGAGGCCTGGAAGAGCCTGCTGGCAGCGGTGGAAGGCCGGCGAGCCAAGCTGGTCGACACCGGAGACAAGTTCCGCTTCTTCAGCATGGTGCGTGACCTGATGCTGTGGATGGAGGACGTCATCCGCCTGATCGAAGCCCAGGAGAAGCCCAGGTACCAGGCTGCTTGTTCCATGTTCTCATGTGGGAAAAACAATCATTTTGAAACACTTATTCGGGTCTCTGACGGTTATATCATTCCAGTTGTCTTCGTAGAAGTGGTCACGTTGTCAGATTTGACTTTCTGCTTCTGCCTGTTCAGGGACGTGTCGTCAGTGGAGCTGCTGATGAACAACCACCAAGGCATCAAGGCGGAGATCGACGCCCGAAACGACAGCTTCACCACCTGTATTGAGCTGGGGAAGGCCCTGCTGGCGAGGAAGCACTACGCTTCAGAGGAGGTGGAGACATCTCTGCAGTTACAGAGCAGAACTTCAGAATATCTGCACATATGATCCACATGTAGCTGATGTGTTTGTTTGAATCCACAAACAGCTGAAGAATCTGTTTGATTTTGCAGATTAAAGAGAAGTTGCTGCAGTTGACGGATAAGAGGAAAGAGATGATTGACAAGTGGGAGGATAGATGGGAGTGGCTCAGACTAGGTAAGGACATTCGGTCGGATCAGGAAGGAGTTCTGCTTCAGCCTGACTTGACGTGGAAATGTGTGTCCAGTTCTGGAGGTGCACCAGTTCTCCAGGGACGCGGGGGTGGCGGAGGCGTGGCTGCTGGGACAGGAGCCTTACCTGTCCAGCAGGGAGATCGGGCAGAGCGTGGACGAGGTGGAGAAGCTCATCAAACGCCACGAGGCCTTCGAGAAGTCAGCCGCCACCTGGGAGGAGCGCTTCTCCGCGCTGGAGAGGCTGACCACGGTGCGTCACGTGGGGGCTGAGCGGGGCTCCGGGTGTCAGGGAGCCGGGGGCTGACTCTGCTGTGTGTGCACAGATGGAGTTACTGGAAGTGAGGAGAAGGCAAGAGGAAGAAGAGAGGAGGAAGCAGCCGGAGGCTCAGTCTGCAGACGGTGTAGCACAGAACAGGTGAGTCCCAAACAGGAGGAGGTCATCACTTAGTCAAATCTTTCATTTTTGAAAAGCATAAATTTAGTTGATATTTGAAATAAAATAATAAATAAAGTTGTAATTGTGGTTTGTGAACTCGTATAGCTGCCCACACTAAAAGATGAGCCTGTTTTTGAGGCTGTGATTAAATGTTGTTTAATTTATATGTTATAATGTTGTATTTTCTCTATTTGTAAAGCAAGTGTTTGAATAAAATGGGGAAAAATGTTATTAAACAGCCACCAATCGTACAAGATCTCCTACTTAAAAAGATGTCATTTTAATCATCGGTTGACCTCAACTAAGAGAGACAAAATGAGAAAAACAATCCAGAAAATCACATGGTCTGATTTTTAAATAATTTATTTGTAAATTATGGTGGAAAATAAGTTTTTGGTCTCCTACAAACAAGCAAGATTTCTGGCTCTCATAGACAGCTCGTTACTTGGATTAATAAAACCTGTTTGAACTCGTTATCTATATGAAGGACACCTGTCCACAACCTCAAACTGTCACATTCAACTATGGAGCACTAACACAACCGATCGGCTGCTCTCCGTGATCAAACTCTTTTCCTTGAGTAGTAAAGCCAGATTCACATATTTCGAGTGTGAGCACATGCATGCACGTGTTACGTTGTGAGCTTCGGACCGCAGTCTTCAGGACGGTATGAGCCGGTGGAGGCGGCTTTTGAATGCGGAAATGCTGCTCCGCGCACCGAACAGTTCTGAAAAACCATGTAAAAATCAAATAAATTCATATTTCCAACCACATCCGAACAAATAAAGGCTGATCATTTTACCACATATCTACGTACAGGCAATATGCACATTGCTGCACGGATTTAGAAATTTACGTACAAACAGGCTCTTAAAAACATTATTAATAATGAGGAAAAGCACGTTCAGGGTATCATCTCGCTCTATAAATGATCTTTGTTTGTTTACAACAGAACTCATTATTTCTTCTTCTACGACTATTTCCTGTATTTTAATCAGTAATGCACATCTCAAAATGATTTATTCTGATCAACTGTGTGGCGCATGCAAACGTTTGTTACAATCGATGAAGTTTTTCAGGGTCCATGTGCACAGTTCTATTCTAATTCTATTCTATTCTAATCTGATCTTTGATCTGATCAGGGACATTTTCTACATGTAAACGCAGCTATTGCTCTAGAGGAGATCTGCATGGAGGAATGGACCAAGATACCAGTAACAGTTTGTCAAAACCTTGTGAAGACTTTCAGAAAACATTTGTCTGCTGTCATTACCAACAAAGTATTGAGTTTAACTTTTGTTATAGACCAAATACTTATTTTCCACCAGGATTTACAAAAAAAAAATATTTAAAAATCAGACATGTGATTTTCTGGATTCTTTTTTCTGCTTTTGTCTCTCATAGTTGAGGTATACAATAATGAAAATTACAGTCTTTGAGTGGGAGAACTTGCACAATTGGTGGCTTATTATAAAAGTTTTTGCACCTCTGTATGTATTTTGCATTTTATTGTATACGTATTTATGCTTTTATACATCAAACTAGCTTTTGGCTAATTCTGGCTTTTTAAAACATTTTAGATAAACTAATATTCTTAAATAAACTATTATTATTGAGTTTAGATGTAAATATGCGGTTTCAGTCTCAATAGTTGGAAATGTTCAAAGCAGCAGAGGAATGCGAGTGTTTTTAGCGCTCATGCAGAGACTCCAGTGTCCTGGACTGTAACCGTGTGTTTGTCTGCAGGGACGAGCTGCTGTCTCAGAACGGGCTGCCAACCGAGCAGGAGTCTCCCAGGGTTAGTTATCGCTCACCTGCCTACCAGATGTACAGCAGCACCCTGCAGAGCCGCAGGGCTGCGCCCCCACAGACACTGACACACAGCGACACGCACCACGCATGAACTCCCAACTCACAACCAAAGTAACAGCAGCCCTCTAACCTGTGTTCCTCCACACTCCCATAACATTCCTGTCATCTTAGCTCCAGTCACTTTAGTTATTGGAATTTTTTAAATAGAAATGGATGCAGTGATGCAGTGTCCACATCAACAACCGTAGATAAACTAAAGGTGCTCACATTGTCATCATTTCATTTTTGGGTTATTTTAATGTCTGAAATCATGGATAAAGATCGTTCCTTAAATGATCTCTTTGCATTTCTGCATTCAAGCAGTTTGGTAATAAGAAAGGGAGAGGTTTTTCCTGATGTGATTGCATTTACAACACTAAACCATTCCCTCATTTTCAGACTTTTTCAACTGATCTTTTAAAAACGTAACACTCCTGTTTAACTTTGTAAAGAAATTCATATTTTCTGAATGTAAAAAGTGGAAAAATTGTCAAAGTTTAGGTGGAATTTAAAATGAATTTTGAAGTTTGTTTTTAAAGAAACTCCTGATGAGCGTCATGAAGAGAGAGTTCCTTTGTTTCTTGTTTTCCTGCTAACATTCCTTTTTGTGCCTTCAAAACACGTAAAAGGTGCTATGAAACATTGACCTGTCAATCCCCAATGTTTGCTCTGTGAGACGTTTCAGACGGAGGTGTGAGTCTGTGGTGTGAATGTTGAGTGGGACAACTCCCCAAGCCGAGCTGAGCTTTCACATCCTCCCTTCCTCCTGTCTTCCTTCTCTCCTTCTCAGCTCCACACTCCTGTCGTCCTCTCCCCTCAGCTCTTAATGTTTCTGCTGGTTTACGTCATCATTTACAAACTCGCCCTGTGGAACTCCTGAAAACCGCTGAAAATCCCCATCTGTTCAGGAGCCTTTTGATTTTATTCTTTAGTATAAATCAAGGCGTCATCTGCATATTGAGACAATAAATTCAGAGTTTATAATCATTAGCTAAATAATTAGATTCTTACTGTTTTATCTTAAAATAAAACACATTGTGTGTAAGTTTCTTTGAATGTTTACATTATTTTTAGTAATAAAATCACAAAAGGGCTTATTTAACTTCAAACTATGGTATATTTTGTTCTAGACTTCTGAAACCTAAAAATGATTTCTTATCATGAACATTTAAGGACATCAACAAATCCATGTAGCGTTTGTGAGAAAATTAGGGAGAACTATAGTAGCTGCTTTAACCCCTTAACACCCGAGTGATGCTTGAACACAAACTCTTTAGCATACTATAGCTTTTCAACCGTTAACACGATCGACATCATTCCAGTAGACTTTGAAGGAGAAAAGCGAAGTCGCTTTTCTCCTTCAAAGTCTACTGGAATGATGTCGATCGTGTTAACGGTTGAAAAGTTACAGTAAGTAAAAGAACATAAACACTGAAGCTCTGGTGCTAAAGGGTTAAAAAAAAAAAATTCAATATTATCTTGATTTTTTTTTTGTGGAAATTTGGCAAACTATCATAAAGCTACAAGTATTAGAGGCAGTCCCAAGTGTGTCTGCACCCGACAATCATCATGCTAACTGACTCCATGTCACAATTCCTTCCCTACTCACTATATAGCATTTTTGCCATTTTGTAATCCTGTCCAGATCTATAATTCCAAAATTGAGCACAGTAGAAATTTCCCAGAAGTCTTTGCGAAAAACTATCACTCACTATATTAGCGAATATAGGCCACAATGCATTCCAGTCGAACAATCTTTGAGAAAAAAATGAGTTTAAATGTAATTTTTTAATAAACCATCCACGTTTTCATCATCATAACACCGTGGAGTCACAAATAGAAATAGAAAATATAAATGTTTGTATTGATTCGATTTTCACTTTGTGAAAATTGTGCGTCTAAATTGTCTTTAAAATCCAGGGTACTATATCTTTTTTAATAGTTAGGGATTAGGGGAGAAATTCGAACATGTGTCCAATATAGACATTTTGTAGCTAACGTGCTCACAACATTTTAAAACATTCCTAAATATTTTCACAAACGGTCCAAATGTCACCAAAAGAGGAAGTTTATACCCATGATTGTTTTTTGACATTTTCGGCTTTCGTCGTCTATTTGTGACTTTGACGATCAGCTGTTGAAGTTAATGTAGCAACTAGAGGCTAGCAGCAATGAATCAAACTTACAGCGCCCTCTTCTGGCTGTGCACTACATCATTCCAGTCACTCAACCCTCTAATGTACAACCATTCGAATGCCATTCCACGTCTTGACTGGCTGCTTTCAGAGTGAAAGAGCGAGTGTTTGTCTCACCTCTTCACATTTCCAGGTACATTTTGGTGTTTCTGTTTTATGTCATCATCAGTTTCTGTGCCTTTTATTGTTTACTGTTGTTTCTTTATTTGTCCTCATTTGTGTTTATCCTCCTTCCTCTGGTTTTTCTGACTAACAATGTTCCCAATAAACCCGGTTGGAGCCTGCCGGCACACCCTGACCTTTCCTGGTTTGTCTGTGTGTTTCATCCATGTTCAGTTTGATCCTTTTCACCTCACAGTTTCATGTTATCATGTATTTTTATAACTGATGCATTCCATCAACCCATCACTGTCCTCTGGGGCTTTTATTTTGTTTTGCCTCGAGTCAAAACCAACTTTTTTTTTCTGATTTTACAGCACTTTCCTCGCCTTCAGTGCTTTAGTTTTCATTTAGAAAGACATTTATCCTTATCTAAAAGAGCAAGCAGATGCTCATCTGTTTAAAAGACTGTTTACATTCGGGACAATTATTTTAATGATGATTAAAATGAAACGGAACAAAGTCATTATGAAAGATGCATTATGAAATCTCCGTAAAAGTTGTTCAGTCACGATTCTCTAGTTCACGCGACTTTACTTGTTACCTAGGAGGCAAAACTTAGACAGGATCTTTTCATAGACGATATGCCCAAAAAAAAAAAACATTTTTTTCTTTTATTTAAATGTATTTATTTCCAAAGAAAGCTGTCCTTCATTTTAGGTTAGAAATCTAATCCTTGTATGTAAACAGTGTAGTGAGCTTTACTATTCTGCGCTATATTTTTACAGATGACCTGATCTAATCTTTGATCTGTTACCATGACAACAGGAGGATGACTGTCATGAGTTTTGTGGAAACAAAAACACAGGAACATTTGCTTTAGGAGGTTTTTGCATCAAAGATGGTGGTTGTCATAACTGTGTTCTTCTTAACTATAAATACAGCTAAAATATAAAGTTTATGAGAATTCATTAAAGGTTCGTCACAAATGTATTAAAATAATTTAACAAGAGCTGTAGAGTAAGAAGACAAAAGCTTCTCTCATCCTTTTTACTTTAAAGACAGTTCTTTACAAGGAATAGATTAGCTTTTATCTTGTCATTAGTTTCTGTGATTCTCCAGTTGAATCCAAATCCTGATGTATATTACTGCAGCAAAAGTTTCCAGAACCTTAACAAGTAACTAAAAACTCTAACGTTAGGGGTGTAAGAAAATATTGATTCAGTGATACTTTATTTGGTAATACTCGTATCGATTTAAAATAGTGCCTAGGCGATATTTAATCTTTATTTAAAATCAAACATGTAGTCAGTCTTACTTTGTGTTCCACTTAAATATTTCCTAAATTACCAAAAGCAACTTGTTTATGAGATACAGCTGTGGTGCTTCATGTTCTGATAATTAAATAACTTGTATTTTACTATTTTACTTTTATGAAAATGCATTAAAATTCGGTATTAATATTCATTCTAATGTCGTAATTAAAAAATATATACAGTGCCATGTATCATGACACATATTGTATGCTTAAACTCTTCCCAATACACACCCCTTCTTCAAAGATCTATCCATTTATCCATCCATCCATCCATGGTCGGGTGGGATTCGACTTGGACATATTCCCTCTCTAACTGGTCACTCAAAGAACAATTGATCCCTGAAACTCAGGATTCATACCTTGACGGACGGTTGTAGCACCGCTGGTGTAGTGTCCTCCCAGGATGGCTCCGGCTCTCGCAGGCCTTCAGTCAGAGCTCCTACGATTGATCCGCTCTCAGACTTGTTCTCAAACACAGCGCCCTCCATTGGTCTGGGCCTGGAAGAGCGCTGTAACAGGGTAATATGCATCCGCTTGGTGGTGTGGAACAATTACAGTCTCTTGTTGTTGACTTAAAGCCAATTGCACCTTCTTCTCAACAGTAATGAAACTGGAGAATGGCTTCCAAGCAATTTTTGTGGATAATTGTTTGAGATTGTGTCGTGTTCTCTGCTCCATCTTCTTTCTGCTCGCCTGAACTTCTCCTCACTCCGCACTCCTCAGGCTGTGTGCTGTGGACTAGCCTTGTGATAATGCATGTCATAAACGGGTAATCGGTGCTGTAATCGGACAAAAACGATCCAATCTGAACAGAAATGGGTCCGAGTCCACTCAGTAATCAAATCGGAAAATTAAAAAAAATAAATAAATTGCACTCTTTAAAAGGAATCAATTGAAAATTTCAATCACCTCTGCTAGTTTTCATTAAGATAAATCCCATTTTAACTTGAAATTGTCATGCAGGGAGAAGTTGTGGTTCATTCATATGTTTTTTAAATCTCAGATGATGCTTCCCATGTTAAATTAGGTCAAGTAACTGTTGTTTGGACTTTTTTTAAAGCTCATACTGGAATTTCTTTCTGCTCTGCATGCTGCAATAACTGATCTACAGCTTTGGTGCATCTGACAGAAATCTCCCCCGCAAATATTTGTCCCGTGTTCTCACGCTGCTCTCTGTGCTCTGACTCAAGGACAACGGCGAAGGTGGTGAGGTGGTAAACGGCGTGTCAGAGCCCAGTCCATCGGGGTCTCCGGGGGCGTCTCGCAAGGCCAAGAGCAGCCAGGCGGCCACTCTGCCGGCCAAAAGCCAGCAGGACGGCCCTACGTCCCAGCAGGAGGGCTTCCTGCACCGCAAACACGAGTGGGAGGGTCACAACAAGAAAGCCTCCAGCAGGTACGAACATCACAGAGCATCCCCTCCAGCTTGAGATCACATTCAGTCCAACTCTAGTGCAGTGTGTTCCAACCTTTTTTGAGCCAAGGTACACTTTTCCTTGACAAAAGAAATCCTGCTGTACACCGGCCACAAAAAATGTTAAAAAAGAGAAACTCCTTAGTCTGGATTGATGTACAATCCCTCGTGTGTTTTTGTAATAATTAAGGCAGACAAAGCTGGAAGTTGCAGCTGTTTTTCCTAAATGTTGTAATAAAAATTGTGACAGTTTTCAATAATAATTTTTAAACTAAATTACTTGAAAATTTGCCCAGGTTGTTGTTTTTGCATCCAGATCAGTGCAATTATGTTTTAACCTCACAAAATAGTAAAAATAACAAATAGTATAAAAATATAAACAATAATATTCTTTCTAAACAGCCATTTTTTTTAATATTCTTTTAAGTGTTTGTGTAAGACAACTGTAATTTTTGAACAATTATGAGATCAATATTTGTTTTCTTTTTTACACAAATTTTACACAAAAAGACTAACATTAAATTCATGCTTATGTTTAATTGTAACTACATGAAAACTAAACATGTAGCAGTTTTTTTTTGTTTGTTTTTCTTTTATCCTAATCAAAAATGCTATTTTAATAAAATAAGTTTTCATTTATATTTAAACTTAACTTCAAATTTTTCAAATATGAAAAACTGAATTAGTCCTTCAACCCAGACATAATTAGAAACCAGCGGTTCTTTTTATAAAGATGACTTCGACCAAACACTGGGATGGTAATAATAAACACAAACATTGAAGGAAAACTAAACTGTTTTCTCTGATTTCATCAAGAAGATTTGAAAACTGAGAACAGACTGTTTGATGTGTGTGTTCGTTGCATTGCAAGCTGTCACTGTAGAGCAGAGGCACTGTCACTTTAACCCAATGCATTATGGGAGATGTAGTACAAAACTGACGCGGATACAGACTCACGTCTCTGAGCTTCATTATTTTGTTCACCTTTTAAACGGTCTGACACTGGATCCCGCGGGAAGCTACACCGCTATTTTTGTTAGAACTGGGAGAAGTGAGGACGTTGATCACTTCTGATTGGTCAGTTGGATGACAGGTGATCAAGCCTCCAAGAATGATTCATTCTTAGTAATTTACATAATCAAATAAACCCCAAAAAAGTATTTTATTCCAAACTGCTCATCAGGGCTCGTTTGGATAAACAGAGCTGATATCCTTGTGATGATAAAGGTTTTTAGATCACTGAAAATAGGTAATTTCCAACGCCCCCCCTAACTATCTTACAAGTTTTTAATCTTAAAAGAAAAGTATTTTTTAAGATGCACCCTGGTTGAGAGACATCGCTCTAGTTAATCTGTTGCTGTTTTTGTGTTAAAGCTGATGTAAAACAAACAAGAGTATTTTTTCATCAGAATGTTGACTGTACTGAGTCTGCATGAGGTGACTGGAGGACAACAGTTTTTTAACATATTCAGGACCAATTAACCCTTTTATTGAAGCTGTGAACTCTCCTGAAACTGCTAAATTCACCTGTCTGTGGGAGGGGCTGAGTCACAGGCTGCAGCAAGAGTTTGTACCTCATATCAGAGATTTCCAATGGAGTTTTTCTAATTTATCATTTTATGAACTTATTAAATTACTGTTTTGTGTAATGCATATTGAAAAATTGTCTTTGATCAGGATGACTTCTTTCCTTGTGACTTTCTCTGATCTGAATCTTTCATCCGAATTCTTCTGTCAAATGATGTTTGTTGTTTATACCAATAAGACTGAAGGAAATGAGGTCAGACGGAGCTCTGATGCTCTCCTGCTCCGCCCACAGGTCGTGGAACAACGTGTACTGTGTGATCAACCAGCAGGAGATGGGTTTCTACAAGGACCAGAGGAGCGCCGGTCAGGGCATTCCGTATCACAGCGAGATTCCCGTCAGCCTGAAGGACGCCGTGTGCGAGGTGGCGCTGGACTACAAAAAGAAGAAGCACGTCTTTAAGCTGAAGTGAGTTTTTGTTTGTTTGACTGCATAAAGTTTCCAAAATGTCAGCGTCTGTCACCAGTAATAAAATAATCTCTGCGATTCTTTTGCAACAGAATTTCCGACGGGAACGAGTACCTGTTCCAGGCCAAAGATGACGTGAGTGACACTTATTATTTAAGCCTTTCTTTCATAATTTTGATGTATTTATTGATTTTTTTAAACATTTTAGCAAAACAAGATTATGTTAAGTTCCATTTTATTTTAATTGTATTAAAATTTGTTATTTTCAGGGATATAAATTATAAAAAAAATCAATCAATTACCTCAGATGTCTTTGTTTTATGTAGTTACAGTTGTATTTATTTATTTTAGTCAGAAAGTTTTTTCATTTCATAGAAGTAAAAGCAATTGTAAGTTGTTTTTTGTCAAACCCATGCAGTCAAACCATGCTTTCAAAAAGTTTTTGTAAAAACCTCTAAGGTGCAGTATCTAAGAATTGGTTAGTTACATAAAATGTTGTCATAATCAATATATATAACCGTTAGTTCAGTAATCCTAGTGTTGTATTATTTATGATCACAAACACAGTTTTCCCAAATCCTTTGGAAGGAGAAGGGGTATATCCATTTATAGACTAATAGATCCATGAACATCTTTGTTTTCCTCATCTGAGCTAGAATCCGGATCAGAACTGGATCGCTTCAATATTGCTCGCCATTTTTGTTGTACGTTAATATTAGGTTGATGATGTGAAGGGCTGTAAGCTAGAGGGAGTGTAAACGGATAGCTCAGTTATGGGTGACGGGAAGAGGAGGTAAATGTCTAATGAACTGCTGGTGCTCTACAGAAACTGTGTCCTAAAAAGCGACAGTTTATTTTATTACTATTATTATTTTAAGTTGAAACGCCGTCATCACTAGGAATGGTTTTATAATAGATCAAAAGATGACACTTATTTATTTCAGTTTTGCAGGTGAATAAAAAATTCACTTTTACTCACAGTGATAGAAATCACCAGAATGACTTGTGACTTAACTGGATGTCATCTTTGGTGAGGTGCTTCTCCAAACACTCCTTGTACTTTAGTCATTTTTGAAAGGCTTTTATTCTGAAAAGGCCTCATTTAGTGTTTTTCTAAAGCATAATTTCATGTTACCGTTAAAAGTTTATCCTTGAGCCTCAAACATGAGTGAACCCTGTAATCAGCCACATTTCTTTTTTAAAGATTCTCTTCTTCAGGAATGACTCTGAAGTTTCTTTCCAGGAGGAGATGAACTCGTGGATCTCGACCATCTCCAGCGCCATTTCAGGCGACAAGCCAGAGGTCACACCCAGCAGCCACAGCACGCCGGCCCCGGCCGCACGAGCGCAGACGATGCCGGCCGCCGTCGCCACGACGACAGCAGAGTCCAGCCCGGGCAAACGAGAGAAAGACAAGGAAAAGCGCTTCAGTCTGTTTAGCAAGAAAAAATAGACGTTGCTCCTTCGCTTCCTCCTTCTTTCCTCCTTTTCCTCCCTCCTTCCCTGCGGAGCTGTTTGGGGTGGACTGCCGGTCAAACCTTTCAGTCCTGATGCTGTCGTGTCAAACATGAGTAGAATAAGAGCTCAGAGATGCTGATGTAATCCAAACCATCATAAGATTATTAACTTGAAACCATTTTTATTTAAGTAACACCTAACAAACCGTTCCACGTCCCCCCAGATAGCTTCCCGTCTCCTCCTCCTTCCTCCTCCTCTTCCTCTCAAAGTGTGACTCCAGCATGCAAGCTCCGAGCCAAAACTCTCCACTCTGTGCCTATCAACCGTCCGGTCGGCTCAGAGCGCCAGAACAGCTACACCACGCCACCCGAGTCCTCCGCCGCGTTTCCGTGCGACACAGGAACTTTCCAGAAGTGACTGAGGAGCTCCGCTTCCGGCAGCTGCCGTCGTCCAGACACAAGCCAGAGTTTGCCGCCAAATAATACTCGAGAGGAGTTTGCAGTCTGTCCTGTCATGGCGTTTTCTTTGTGTTTTCTATCTCCCGCCGTCTCTCCGCTCTGCTCTCTCGTCTGTGGCTCGCGTCCTTTCCCTCGGCTCGTTCCTGTCCGGGTCTACCCTCCGCTTCTTCTTTTTTTTTTTTTTTTTTGCGAGGCCTTGTCTTTGCAAGATGACGTGTATCCCCCTGTTGTGGGAAAACCGAGGCCACGGCGGGGTAATCCTCTGAAATTACCACCTGACGCTACAAACTCCCGTCCTCCAAAATGTCAAGTGAGGAGGAGTTTTCTGCACTGAATAAATCTCCAGCCCCTCTGTTGGTTCATGTTGTGCAATAAACCAGCGAGAGGCCAACAATCACGCTCTGTCCCCCTCTGGTGCGGTCTAATTCCTGCAGAGAGAACAGAGACCTTTGCTGTAATTTGGAGCGTTACCCTGCGGTGCTTTGAACTGTATGTATAACTTGTGTATAACAATCTGTTCAAATTAAACCTGTGTTTAATTTCACTTATTACTAGTACTAATAAGAACAACCATGATAAGCTTTGTTGAGTAAAACTTTTCTTTGTGAAAACACTTGTACAACCTGAATGAAGGAGCCGTCGAGGAATAAATACCTGAGACCAGGAGGAATGTTTCATAACTCCCACTTTTTCAGCATCCCATCAGGTTTTTTTTCTACTTTTTTTGACATTCCTGAACCTTCACTCCTCCTCCTCTGGAATAAGTTTTGTTTCTCCCGTTCTGTGTCCCACGTTTTATTTAGGTGGACTAGTATGAAGGCATAGATGTTCTTTAAGAGTTGCGTTCTTGTCGTCAAGTGGAAAGTTGGTTTCAAAAAGCATTTACAGAAAGTGAAGCAGTGTTGCAGAGTAGTGGTCGCTTGCTTGTTGGCTTCAGCTCTCCGTTTTTAAGATGTTAAGACTTTTGCTGTCCTTTGGAGGGAAATCTGCTGAGCTGCAATCAGTAGGAGGATTTCAGATATGGAAGTTCCCTGATGACAAAATCAGCAAACTAAATTTCAACCCATTTATAGTTAGAAAATATGTTATTTTACTTATTTTTTCTCTACTACCGCTTTAGTTTCGCCACAATCTTCTCTCGGACGTCGTGGTTTCATCAAACTGGCAGCTTGAATTTGCATGGATTGATCACATTTTGACCCCCAGAGGGCGGAGTCAAACGTTTTACATTAAAGTGTGCGTGCCTCATGGAAGCTGGAGTGCCAAAAGTTTTGTCATCTTGGAACTTCTTTATCTGTCTATAAAACTCAACAGAAATGAGCAACAAAATGTGTTGTTTCTCCCACAGGTGTTGGTGGGCGGGGCTTCAGCTCTCACACCTCTATTGTAACTGACAGACTTTTCACTGGGTGACTGATCCTGTTCTGTTTCTTTTTTTTTAATTTTTTTCTTTGTGCTGCTGTCTCTGGCAATTAATTAAATATAGTGTGCATTCCTATGTCACTGTAACCATAGTAACAAGATATTTCTTCATACTGCACAATCAATAAGCCACGATGGGGTGGGTGGGGTTGGAGGGTGGGGCCTGTGGGGTTTGTAGGTGAGGTGGTTGGTGTGATTTGGACCGGGGGTGTCACTGCTAGATGGATCTGCACCCGTAGACTTTTCCCCATCTCTGTTACATATGTGCAAAAAGCCATTAAAGTGCTTTCAAAACAAAAGTACCCGATTCTGTGTTGTTTTTTTAAGATTTGGTGTCAAATAGACATCAATTCTTAGTAAAAAAGTATAGTTTAATTGTACCACAAGTACATTTTTTTTACTATCTATATATTGTAAACTTAACATTTTCCAAATTAGTGTGAAAAAGTATTCAGCTTGTGCACTTGCTACCAATGTACACAGTCTATATAGTATACTTGCTACACTTGTACTCAAATATAATTAATAAAAGTAACTTAAAGTGAAACCTCAGGCTGTCTTTTATTGTTTTGTTATTTTATTCTTTTGCAAAAGCTGACAAAAACGTAACACCAAGCCAAAAAAGAAAATGGTGAAAGTGAGTAAAATCTGCTTAAAATATACTTCTTTCAAAAATGTTGATGTTTTAATCTTTAATTCCATGTTAGCTAAATGATACTTTAAATGCCAACATTTCAATAAAAGCTCAGAGATGTAATTATTTTCAAAAATAATGGTATCAAATTACTGTTACAAAAGTTTACAAATTTCCTTAAAGTAAAAGAGGCACCCCCCCCCCCCCCCCAAAAAATAAATAAATAAAAGAGGTAACAGAAAATGATAAGACAACTAAAGAAAAAACTAAATAATCCTAAGCAAAGTTCATAACAAACAAAATACCATGTTTAATATTACAAAAACAACAAATAAAAATTTGGAAATATTAGATTTAACATTCTAAAACGACACAAAATTGCAAAATGTTGCTAAAAAAAGAGGAAGTTCAAAGTCTTAAATGGCAAATAAAAAAAATGTTAGTCATCATTGCTAAATAATAACCCTTTAAAAAAATAATTAAACACCTATGATGAAGAGACACTGACGAGCATGTTTTATCCTGTTCAAAAGCTTCAATGTTATTTTCTAAGTTGTTAAATGACACTTTGATAATAGATTTATTTTAATTAAAAAGGAAGTCTGATCTGTTTGCAAACATTCACTCACATCAATGATAAATGTGACTATATGACATTTTTCCTTTGTCAACCCTCAGATTTAAATTTAGAACCTAAAATCAAAGAATCCTGAAGTTTAAGCTCCAATGCAGGTCGTGGAGCAGAAGAAGAATTTGGGGCTTGTGGAGACTAGAAAAAGAGCTGGAAAGCCAAGAAAAGGAGGACAAACATGCAGAGTAGAGGAGGGACAGTGATGATCATCAATCATCTGGTTAAATGTCAGAAAGTAAAAAGAAATATTACAAACTTGTGACAAATACAGTTTTTCAATAAAGGTAAAATGCTTGCAAATATAAATGTTTTTATGGAATAAAATTGTCCCACACAGCTGGCTTTGGCCTGATTGAGCTTGATTGATTAACTGAACTGATTTGGGGCCATTTTGAACACAATATTAACTAAAACAGTGACTTTGGACACAGAGGTCTAAAAAAAGTGTGTGAACTCAAACAAGACGGGATTAAAACACATCAGTCTCATGCATGTAGTCAGGTTCGATCGCATATCAGTTCATAGGATTGTTTTTTCCTGCCGTTCAGCACCACGGACAGCTCCTCTTTGTCACTCTGTTGCTGGGATTTGTAGTTAAAATTTCCGTTTGTTGTCATTGACAGTCAATCACATTGTTGGTCACCATTAGAACACAGTCTCCCACGGTGCTTTGCGCCCCCTCCTGAGGATCTGCGGTGTTTCTCGCATTTTTAACTCCCGAGTCTGAGCTGAGCATCTCTGAGAACTGGAGCGGAAACAAGGACACATAGAGCCTTCAAAATTAAAGCATGGGCGTCTCAGATGCATACATGCAGATAAATTCGCTGCAAAATGTATTTGGAAAAGAGTTTTCGCTCAGTATTTTGTAGTTTTATTTAAAAATGTAATTAAAACAGACCCATTTGTTAATAAAGATGCGTAAAATGTAAATGATTGCAACATTGAATGATACGCCTTTCTTTTGTAATAGAAATTTAGATTATTTTTAATAATAAAAAATACATAATTATACGCTTTTATTTTCTTGACCAAACACCGGAAGCGCAGATGAAGCGCGAGGCTTTGTTTTGCTTGATGCTCGTGCTTGTCAGTGGGGTAGAGAGGCGCGTGCCAGCATCCTCGTGCCGAGCTTCGGCCGTCGTCAAGGGAGGGTCTCCGTCAGAGTTCAGGTGTGTGCGCGCGTGCCCGAAGCGGGAGGATGCCAGCCGCGCGCCGCAGCCGGGGCTGCCGCTGCTGAACCGTCCGCCGTGTGTCGTCGCTCTGCCTCCCGGCGGCTCCTCGCGCCTCGTCGGCGCCGCATCCTCGCGCGTCCCGCCGGATTTGTGAATCAGCCTCCACGCACGGATGCAGCTGCCGTGAACGCGCGCAGAGGGGGAGACGGGAGCACAAACAGCCGCGCTGTGGTCACGCACGGCCGGGAGGATTAACGCACGCTGGGATTACTGCTGCAGGATCACAGGCTCCCATCAGTGCTGGCTGGGTTTGTTGCTGGGTGATTTTGAAAAAAACTTTATGGACTCGTGGAGACATTTTCATCTTTTCATCTTAAATATGTGTTTTAATCCGCCAAGTGAGGACACATAACATTAAAAACGGGAAGGAGAATCAGAAATGTGCGCGCGGGCGGATGGAGAAGAAAGTTCCTGCTTGAAATAATCTCTGACACCACCGAGGAGCTGAGCTCCTCATCAATGAGGAGGAGGATGGCTGGTTATCACCTGCAGAGGAGATGAAGAATCACACTGATCATAGTAACCACAGGAACATTATGGGATGGATTCTCCCAGACTTTGATGGAGAGCCACGAGGAGAGAGCTGGAGCCTGATCTCCTCCTGCTGGACTCTGTGAGTTCACTCCTCCGTGTCTCTGTCTGCTGTTGCTCCCTAAATTAATCAGGTGTAAAACCAAAAAATCTAAAGGAGGAGAGGATGAGCTCCAACCCGACCGGAGCTGCTCCATCACTTTGATCCAAAAACCCAGAAAACTGACATTTCTGCCCCGGGATTAAAGGACAAGCTCCGCTCTGCTGTGGAGGAGTGAGCAGGAGGAGGAGGAGGAGGCGCGGTCCCGTCAGATGAGTGAGCATGTCGGACCGGAGCGCCCCGGGCTGCCGGCTCAGACTGGACTGGGTCTACGGGTACCGGGGCCACCAGTGCCGGAACAACCTGTTCTACACGGCCGGGAAGGAGGTGGTGTACTTCGTGGCGGGAGTGGGCGTGGTTTACAACACGAGGGAGCACAGCCAGAGGTTTTACATGGGACACAACGATGACATCATCAGGTGAGACACAGCTTTTGGACCTTCAGAGGAGCTGTACCGATCCTCTGAAAGTTTCTAACTAAACACTTGATTGAATGCTTCAGATAATCAGTTAAAAAAGCAGATTTTTGAAATAACACCAAAAGTGTTAAAGTCCATGTGTGCACTTTCCATCAACCAATGCCATGTTTTGTGTCAGCTGTTGATCTAAAATGATTTAAAAAAATTGCTGCAACAATCAATTTAGACTAAATAATAAAAATAATAATTAACCCTGAAGTGGGGAAATTACACTGTTGTACAGCAGAAAGTATACATATACATTCCTAACTACTTATTTGTAGGTACACCTTGCTAGTACTGGGTTGGACCCCATTTTGTCTTTATGCTTCATGGTATAGATCAGGGTTATCAAACTCAATTTTCCTGAGTCTGGCTCAAGCTGGGCCATATGAGACTCCATTTGTGCCAAACATTTGTTTTTACATCCACTGTCTGTGTCTTTGGTCCATCATCTATGTCTACTGAACAAGTTTATTGACATTTGTACATAGACATATGTTCATGTCTATGTGTGAAGCCTCAGATTCCTGTTCTTAGTTTATAGGAGTGATACCCGGTGTGATCTTCTGCTGCTGTAGTCCATCTGACTCAAGATTGTTGTGTGTTCAGAGATGTTCTTCTGCAGACCTCGGTTGTAGTCAGTGGTTATTTGAGTTACTGTTGTCTTTCTATCAGCTGCAACCAGTCTGGTCATTCTCCTCTGACATCAACAGGGCATTTTCACTCACAGAACTGCCCCTCACTGGATAGTTTCTCTTTTTCTGACTATTCTCTTTAAACCCTAGAGATGGTTGTTGGTGAAAATCCCAGTAGATCAGAAGTTTCTGAAATACTCAGACCAACAATCATGCCATATTCAAAGTCACTTCAATCACCTTTCTTCACCATTCTGATGCTCGGCTTGAACTGCAGGAGATCGTCTTGATCATGTCTACATGACTTATTGTTGAGTTGCTGCCATGTGATTGGTTGATTAGAAGTGTGGGTTAATGAGCAATTGGACAGGTGTTTAATAAAGTCGCTGGTGAGTGAAATAAACAACATATGAGCCACTAAAAACCAAAACATACATGTGTGCATTTAAATATAAAAATACATAGAAACATAGTTGTGTACATTTGAGCAGAATAAGATAGCTCCAGATATTATGAATTATTGAGTAATAAACCCACCCTAACAAATCCTATCCATCCTCATCTTCTACCTCCAGCTCTGCCTCCTGTCTCTTCATCAGAGTCTTTAAACCAATAACATGGCTGCTCTCACCAAAAATCATCTACACCAGGGTATTCAAATCCAGGCCTCGAGGGCCGGTGTCCTACATGTTTTCCAACCAACCTTCCATTGAAGCTCCTTATTGGCTGCTAATTTCCAGGATCAGGTATGTTTAGCCAATAAGGAGCTTCAATGGAAGGTTGGTTGGAAAACATGTAGGACACCGGCCCTCGAGGCCTGGATTTGAATACCCCTGATCTACACCATTCCTTTCATTCTTGATGACACTCTTTTGTCACACATCACACCAGAAATCTTCTTCCACCTCTTTCCCAACCAACATATTGGCTGAATCTGAATTCTTCCTCTACCCCTATGGCTTCTTCCTTCCGCCTTCAATTGCAGGGCCGTTTGAGGCTGTATTGGTGTCGGAAATGTTTTTTTTTTTTTGTGGAGGAGTGGTAGGGACGATCTTAGGGCTAGTTATCCCTCTGCCAGTAGTTCGATCTGCGTCGCTCATGTGGGGAAGGAGAACTGCATTTCTTCAGTCGTTTCACCCCTGAACGGAAGATTACAGGTTCAATTCCTTGCCCACCCATTTGTTGAAGTGCCCCTGGGAAAGACTCTGAACTCCACATTGTCTCTGGTGGTCATAGGTTGACCATTTGCGCCTTGAGCCTTCAAGGAAAGTAGAAAATCACTGTAAAAGTATACACTACTTAAGGTTTCCATAACTGTAGGGAAATAATTTGTATTTGGCTATTTTGTCATAAGATAAAGTTATGCTGATTAATTTCTTGAATGCTTAGCTTTTGATCTTGATGTTTCGAATTTGATAAAACCCAGAAAATAATCACATGGACTCTCTTCCCTGAATCTTTGACAGACATCAGTTTGAATGATTTTCTGAGCAGAATAGCCTCAAACATTCAAACAAATGTGATCTCAGTATGCAAAAACTTAGAAAAATCATGTTGCTCACTCTGTGTGGATCAGATTAACTCATTAAGCACTTGTTTGTGGTATAAAACCAGTGAAACACCCCCAACCCTTAATCTGGGATTATCTTTCATTTTTGTCATTAAAAGTGGTGTTCTGTTTTGGCCTGGTTTTATTTCTACAGGAAAACATGCAGTTCACTTTTTTTTTTTTTTTTTTAGAAGAGCACACCCTCACCGTTCAAATGTCAGTGAATGCACCAGTGAGGTTCTATCCACAGCAGGATTTAAACATGTGAACTTCAGGCTGGAAACAGCAATAAACGTTCTCTGCTTCTCACATTCACTCTGTTCCATCCAAAAGTTCTTAGGCGTAATCCTCTAGGATTAAACTTCGTCAAAGTTAGCGTGCGGCCAAAAAAAGTCTTTGATGATTCCAACTTCTAGATAGTGTCACTATGGCAACTGTGCAACGTACAAAAGACATGGACATGATTTAGCTTTTGAACATTTTAGCCAGGAATTGAAGAACCTCACATCATCAACAGTTCACCTCTCTCCTTCTCATCTCTGTTTTTCTAATCAAAACTACAGAGCCACCTGGTGATTTAAATAAGAACTATTATCCTTGAACACATCTTTTCTCTTTGTGAAATATAGACTGAGTCTGGTGCACAAGAATGTGTATGGCAGTCTTGGGTCCATCCATCCATCCATCCATCCATCCATCCATCCATCCATCCATCTTCTTAAGCTTATCCGGGACCGGGTCGCAGGGGCAGCAGTCTTAGCAAGGTTGCCAAGACTTCCCTGTCCCCGGCTCCTCCGGGCGGATCCCGAGATGTCTCTCAGGCCAACTAGACTCTCTCCACCGAGTCCATGTCTTCCCCGGGATCTCCGTCCAGTGAAACATGCCCAAAACACCTCACCAGGGAGGCTTCCAGATTTCCGAGCCACCTCAACTGCCTCCTCTCGATATGGAACTGAACCATGTTTTTTGTTTTTATCTAGCAACTGAACAGGTTGTAGAAAGATGAGTGTGTGCAAGCAGTTTTGTCGTTGAAATAGATAACCAGTTATCCCATTCGAGCTTGTTCCTGTCCAGGGTCACAGGGGTTTCCCAAGTGCCTCAGAGTGAGGGCAGGGTAACCCTGGAACATTTACCAGTCCAGTAGGGCGCCACACACTCAGACATCTAGATCAGGGGTGTCTAAAGTCAGTCCTCGAGGGCCGTTGTCCTACATGTTTTCCAACCAACCAGCCGCTGAAGCTCCTTATTGGCAAAACATACCTGATCCAGGTAATCAGCAGCAGATAAGACAGGATTCTGGAAAACCAGCAGGAGGCCGGCCATCGAGGACTGACTTTGGACACCCCTGATCTAAAGCTACGTTCACACCGCCCTCTGATCAAGCAACTACTTTCAAGGAAAAGTCTATGTAAACCTGCTTATATGCAGATTTCGGGCTTCTGCATTCACGCATCACTACGCAAACCACTTTGACCAACCAGCAACTTGGATTTGGTAGTGACGTATGGCTTGTGTCCCTTTCCATTCATGGTGTTCCAACTATTTAAAAACTGATCATGGAAGAGAACCCCCACTGGTGGATAACAAATGAAGCAATGAATCATTCTTTTGGCTCTGCTAGAGACTTGTTCGGTGCAAACAACCCCTTGGTGGCTCTCTTGTGTAAGAGTTGGAAGTGTGAGCTGTAGTGTCAATGGTGTAACCAATTTGAACCCCATGAAAATATATCCTTGGTTTTCTAGTCTAAGCTTATAGTCTGGTACCATTGTTTTGGGTGCAGATTTGACAGAAGCAGGACATCCATTTGCTCTCCTAATTCTAACATTTCAGGACAGGAAGTGCATTTGGACAGAAGAAAATGTCCCACAGATGTGTTCCAAAAGTTCAAGTTCTTCATCTTGACCAAGAAACTATCCAGGGTGTACTTCACCTTTACCTGACAGTAGTGAGGATAGGCTCCAGCAACACATTGAGTTGGAATAAGTGGGTTTAGACGATGACTCTTCTGTCTGTTGTGGTAGCAAAAGTCACAGGTTTTTCTGTATCACATAGTTGGACCTAAAAGAACCAAGTCCATGGTCACCAGTATAAATGCCCGTACCTAAGGAGTCAAGCATAACACAAGTAGGACTGTCAACCAGAGGGTGTTTAGCTTTGTCAAAACCGCTTTGTGCTCAAAGGGAACTTTTGCAATAGTAGGTACATGCATTGAATCTTTCAAAGGTAGTTGTTTTCTGTAGTACAGGTGTGATAAGACCCACGGCAGGAGCAGCACGAATGCAGGATGGTGGAGTCGTTGCTGGGGTCATCTCTGAAACTGTAGGTGCAGGGCCAACAGTAACTATTGACGCATTTATCAAAGGCTTTCAACAAATCTTTCCCGAGAAGAGGCATTGCGAACTGAAGACTAGGTGTGACAAATGGTACTTTTTTGTAGATGTAATGATGCAGGAAAAACAGTGTAAAGTCTGACTCCACAAAGAAGTCAAGATCTTTGAGGTGGCTGATAGATGTCATCTTGGACAGCTGTGGGTGTCGTCATGTTTGTATTTCTTTTGAAAAGGTGAGATGAGGCTCCTATACTTTTATCTTGATATACTGTGGATTCAGTAGCAATGACTTTAAAGGCAGGTCAGGTTCCATCTCATCACTGAAGTAATCACATGTTCAATCAGTTGATCCCAGATGATTTCATCAGGTCAAAGCTACATTTTAATGCAACCTCACACTGTACAATGTTCTTTGGTGTTGTCTGTGTTTACACAACACTGTCTATTCAGTAGAAATGGGTGGTGGATGGTGCTTATTTATAATTATTTGTAAGTCAAGGTGCTACAATTCTTGCTTTATACCTGAACCATATGTTTCATCATGGAACAGAATCTGGTGAACGTGAATGTTTGCATCCCTACTGTATGTCAGCATCTTACACCAGGCTCAGTAAAATCCATCTGAATGTTTTTTCTTTACTGTTCCCTGCTTGGGCTGCACGGTGGCGCAAGTGGTTAGCGCTCTCGCCTCACAGCGAGAAGGCCCCGGTTCGAATCCCGGCTGGGACCTTTCTGTGTGGAGTTTGCATGTTCTCCCCGTGCATGCGTGGGTTTCCACCGGGGACTCCGGCTTCCTCCCACCGTCCAAAAACATGCTTCATAGGTTAATTGGTGACTCTAAATTGCCCCTAGGTGTGAATGTGAGAGTGAATGAGTGTGTGATTGAGGCCCTGCGACAGACTGGCGACCTGTCCAGGGGTGTACCCCGCCTTCGCCCATCAGTGGCCGGGATAGGCTCCGGCACCCCCGCGACCCCGAACGGGATGAAGCGGTCAAGAAAATGGATGGATGGATGGATGTTCCCTGCTTATCAGCTAAGGAAAAAAAAGTTTTTTTTAATTTGTCATTTTGTCTTTTTGTTTTACACAAATCATACATCAAACTAAAAGAAAACCCCCAAAATGAAAGTTCGAACCAAATTATGGGCAAATTGAATTGTTGCATCCCGAGTGGTTTGAGGTCACATCAATCAAACACTGCTGACTCGTTATGAAATTGGAGGAAGGCTGGGGTCCAGTAGAATTGTGCTGGTTGTGTTTTTTCTGTGTGCACGTGTGGATGTGTGCACGTGTAGACTCCGAGTGTGTTTGAATGACAGAAATCAGAGTCGTTCAGGAAAGCAGCAGAAGGGATTTTCTTAGCTGATGGGAGAAGTGGAGGAGGGAGATGATTCAAGGGGGTTACTCATCTATGCAACACGCACACAAACACACAAACACACTCACACACACACCTGGTGTACTGTGAGTCATGGCAGCAGCAGGCATGTTTTGACAGTTTTTACAGCAGGGCTTTCAGCTGCAGCCTGCAGTGGTGTGAGTGTGTGTTTGTGTGTGTGTGTGTGTGTGTGTGAGGCTAATGCTGCCTCAGCCAGCTTTGCTCTCTAACAGCAGAGTTGTATTTGCATTTGTGCCAAATATTCCCTCACAGATGACTGCAGGTTTCCAGAGAAAGCATTTTAACTGTTTTGCAGCTGAAATAAATCAAAAAGAGGAGTTAATTATCTAATTTAGACTCGTTTTGCCTGTTTTCCTGAACAAACTCACATGTGAGTATAAATGCTAAAAATAAAAAGAGGCTAAATGAACAGAAACAAGAGCCTTTAATACAGTTTTGCACCAAATGTCCATAAAGAGATTAAATAGGTTTACATAGGCATTGAAATATTTGACATAAAATATTTATTTAAAACACATGACATGAATTAAAATAAATTCCTTATTTAAATAAAGTTTTATTATCTTTTGTAAATTTTTATGGGTCTGAAGATCTCTTGAAATCCTTGAAACTTTGAACATTTCCTTGAAGTTTAAAAGGTTTCATAATAAATATTTATGAAATTTAAGGTTAATTAACATTAATTGTTGAAGAATACTCAAAGGCTTTTCTTTTTTTTTTTTAACACACATAAGAAAATGCATTTCACTCCATTTCTAACATGTCCTTTTGTCATTTTTCTGATGATGAAGGACAAATATTGAGAAAATGAAGATTAAATTAGCATTTCTGAGTATTTCTTTATTCACATTGTTGTGAATCAGGAGCAGAATCATAACAAAGTGGTAAAATTAAATAACTTCTGAGTTCTCATAAAAGCTGGAAGTGTTTGGGTTGAGATGCTGACACTCGTGAATTCAGCTCCAACGTTCGGCTCTGGTCCAAGAAATCTGATGCAGAGTCAAGTTTGAGTCATGGCTGCAGCAGTGAAAGCAGAGAAGTCCAAACGCCTCTTTTCTGCAGCCTTTCATCCTGTTGAATGTGAGCCTGAGCGCTCAGCGGGAAGATAGACTGTCCTGATGTGTGAACCACCGTCACTTTTCCTTCTCAGTGGGAAGAACCCTCAAAATGTTTGACATCCATGTGACCAGCTTCCCTGAGAATGAAGATCGTCTCAGTCACCTGGATCTTCTTCTCCGTAGACCTGCAGCTCCAAACCTCATCAACAGAAAAGCAAAAGAGGTGCCAGGTTCTGTCAGAACCCTGACTGTATACTGGACTGAGCGAGGGGGACGTCACCCACAGAAAATGACTTATTTCCACCCCCAAAGAAAAGAAGTCAATTCAGTCGCCATTTTTTGTGATACAACAGCAGCACACTTTAGAGGTTCAGATTTGCAACCGAAAATGACCCACTAAAAAGGACAAAACACCTATAGATTTATGTTTTTACCACAGTCAACAGGAGCTGGAAAGATCTGCAGAAGCTAGGCTGGAATTCTGCTGCCATGTCTCGGTCCGTATGGTGCGCTCGCCTTTTCATCACGGCTGCTGCGTCCGCTGGTGTCAAACTGACCTATGCTTCTGATAAAACCATGAACGCTCGTTCTGTCAAATGCAGGAATTTAAGTTGAAGAATTTTTTAGTTTTTTTAGTTCATTCAACTGCATCAGCTGATAAGCTGTGACTCAAAGAGGACCAAAGATAGTCACAAAATAAGAAATATATTCTTCAAGCTGCTCCCTTCCATTGATGAAATTGTAAACATTTTAAACTCATGTTGTATTCGGTATATCTGTATTTTTAATGCTTCATGGAAGGAAAAAATAATGAAAGAAACACATTAAAAGAAGCAATATCCATTTTATTTCACTCAATAACACAAAAGATGAGGGTCAATTAATTTTGGTAAAATATGATTGAAATATGAAGCTTGACCCAAAGATAACTACAACCATCGCCATGTTTACCAGCAAGCTTCTGGATTTTTTAAATCTTTTTAAATGAAGGTCACACCTTCATGACAAATGCAGCCTTCATGCTGATCACACCAACCTTCATGGAAGATCAAGTCAGTTTGCTGTTAAACCCGTGGATATTGTTAACATAGAAAAGTTCTCTGCCTTTTGGTAGATGACCCTTCTTATGGTGGGAATGGAAGTAAAAAAGTTTTATACGAAACTGTGGAAGATTTATGTTAAAAATAACCAATTTTTCTCAGTGACTTCTGCAGTTAAACATGTTTTTGACGAGCTTGATGAAGTCTGGAACTGAGTTAGTGTTTTTCTCTACGACTCGTTTTTCTGATTGATGGTTTGCTCCGTAATTGCAGGCTCCATGTTGATGCTGTAAAGCCACACGGGCAGAGTCTGACAGGCCATTCTTCACCGCTGCAAAGAGCTGCTTCACACTTTATTGGGATTCAATTTTTTCTTTTTTTTGGTTGAACTTATTCCATTAAAAAACACGACTTTTGCTCAGAACCAAGTGAAATGAAATGTCTCTCTTTAATCAAAGCAATATTAGAAGATATTTTGTCCTCTGCTTAAAAGTCCCACTATTATCCGTTTTTGATCTATTTTTTAAATGTTCTCAGTGGTCTTTTAATCGTGATTATTGAACACTCCGATTTTCCTCATGGTGGGATTTTAACGCGGTCGCAGCAGCAGCAGGTTTTAAGAGAATAAAGGTCAGAAAAATGAAAGATGATCATCAGTTCCGACTCCCTCTTCTTTCTTTTCTCTCCTTACTGTCCCACTTCCTGCTGCCCGCCTGCAGCTAAAGTCCACTGAACACACTCACACACACACACACACACACCAGATGAACTAAACCAAATCTGAGGTTATTATTGTGTTTGTGCAGTTTTCATTGTGTTTCTGCTCCACTGAGCAAACAGAACCAGTGTCCTGCATGCAGAGCTGCAGACTCCAGTCCTTCCTGAAAGCCTTCAATTTCAGCCTCCTCCATTGAAACAAACTACGGTAATTAATAAGATATTATTACAGTTTTTGGTTTGTAAAACTTGGAGCTGAAAAGCAGATTTTATTGTATTATTTGTGAAACCTTGTAGTTTGTGTCCCCATAAAGATGAGTGAGGGTTCAGTGCTTTTGGTCACCCATGAGACTCAGAACAGCAAATATGAGGCCTATAATGGGACGGCCATAGTGACTTTTGGTCCGCCCACATACACTTTGTTGGTTCCACCAACCTGCCAATCAGCAAAACAAACCCCCAATAATATACGAATTTGACACAAACTCACACACACAGCTGTCATGAATAGAAAAGATATAAATATGAATCAATTATTTTGACACCACACTGTACAAAAGCTTATTTTTGTTGTGAAATTTTATCTTTTAAAATAGACTTTGATAGAAAAGTGCTTCCTGTCTAAACCCCCCCCCCCCCAGTGGTGACTTGAGGAACTGCAGCATTTGTAACTTCCTGAAACTTGTTTATTCTATTACCACAAAAATTTGACCCACAAATCTTCATCAAATCATCACATTATTGATGGTCACATGATCTAGATGCATTTATAAATGCAGTGTCTCCCCCTACTATGACAATGGAACACCTTTAGATTATCCTACACCACACGGCATCGTACTAATTAACTAAGGTCAAAACGTTCATGTTGAAGAGGTGCATTCAGGTTCTGCACAGCTCGTACATTAATGATGCAGCTGCTGTAAACTATCAAAGCTTCTCCATGGGGTTCAATGGGGTTTCATCTCCCTCTCACATTTTAAACCTGATCGATCCTGTCTTTGCACGTCTGGAATAAGTACTGCTATTTTAAAGAAATGAACGTGAAGTGCTGGAGAGCCGAGCATGCAGCTGGATTATGAAAAGACTCATTAAGAAGCTGCATAATCTGTCCGGAGGCAGCTCATCCGCTCCAGAGAACTGGTGCTTTCATTCAAGTCAGTAGATTATAAACCCCAACATGCAGTTCATTAATGTTCCTGAAAGACAAAAAGAGAAAATTATTATTTTGTGGCTTTGGGCTAAAGTTTTTGTGGGGACAAATGTGCATTTAAAAACAAAAATATTTCATAAATACATTTATTCATAAATTATTGGTATTTGTAGATGACTTAGCTGTTGTTCTTTGATAAAATATGCTGAGAAAAGACACATTTGTGAGTCATTTGGCTCCAACACAAGCCTCAGGTCCAGATTCTTCTATCTGAGCAAGTAAAGCCAAAACAAGCGTTGCATAAAATCTGTGAAAAACTGAAACTTCTGAGCTGTAGAACAGACCTGCTCAGTCAGAACAGGGTCAGGGAAGCTGTGTGTGTGACGCTCTGCTGACCGCCGTCACTAACGAAGGCAGAAGGCTTTGGTCGTTTGCTGTTGGGGACTAATTGCTCATCGATGCGTTCAGGTTCTGCAGGAAAAGCTGCAGGCTGAATGGAAGTTTGCAGTTTTCACTTTAGTTTATTATCTGTTCTTGATGACTTAAGATTTTATTAGCACTTCAGTTTTTTCTCTTTGTGGGAGTGTGTTGGCCATTTTCAAAACGTTGTTGGACATTGTCAATGTGGCTGTTCACTACTTTACTATTTAAAATTTTATGGGTCCTGTCCATATGTTTAAAATAATGAAAGCTCATGTGTGAGCTCCACAGTGGTGCAGTGGTTGGCGCTCTCGTATCCCATCAAGAAGTATCTCGCCGTTGCCCCACAGTAGCCAAGATAGGCTCCAGCAACCCCAAAAAGAATATGGCGAGTTAAGAAAATGGATGGATGGAAAGCTCATGTGAGGACGACAGCTTCGAGGGCAGACCTCCTAACAGGGGGGGTTTACAGGGTTATAGGGAGAAGAGGTCTGGGTTAGGTCTGTCCCCCCCCCCCCCCCATCCCACTCGGAAAGAAAGGATCTTTAGTGGGTGAAATGATGAAACCAAGTTCCTCCAAGGATCTTTGATTTCTTTTATCTTTTCCTAGAAAAACTGCAGAACCTCAATTTTATTGTAAGTCAGAAAATAAGATTAATGTTTCTTAAGATTCATTCATGCAATGTATGCATGTCACTTGTTAATCCTTGTTATTTCTGATTCTTTTTTTAGTCTTTTTTGCATCTTTTTTGCTTTAAATTATTTGGATCGTTGTTTCTGGTGATTGTTTGGAAGAACTTTGAAGCCTCAGATGATGCTGTCACAAAGCAGCTGCTTCACCATAGAAAACGTGTATTATTTATTTTGAAAGATCTTTTTTTTCTCTAACAGCTTCAGTTTGTTAAGTGAGAAGAGGCTGACTTCCCAAGTCCTCTTTTTTTCCCGCGTGCCTCCTTTCCTCTGACAGACTTCAGAATGTCGGTCGCTCAGGCCTGGTGGCTCCATGCGTTCACAGCTCAGTGATCTTCATCAAGATGATGAAGAAGAAATTATCTGTGCAGCATCCCACCAGCAAGCTGCCCCGCAGCAGTGAACGTTCTCACGATCTGCTGGCGCTCATGCGCTCTTTTGTGCACGCTGGGGCTGCACACGGATTCATGAAACAAACCTCAGAGGCCGCTCTGACTCTGGGAGATCTGCAAACCATATTCAAAGGAGGAGAGAGCAGGATTGTATTTTGGAGGCTGCAGCCTGTCATGCTCTCATCCTGGAGGAGCTGAAGCTCAGCAGCAGAACTTCAGTGGAACAAAAGAAACATGTTTATGTTGCACAGGTTTCTATAGCCTGCAGACAAATTTGGGATTCTTTCTGCTGTTAATGTTTTTTTTTCTGCTATTTTCGTGATGACAGCATGGTGGTATAGTGGTTAACACTCTCGTCTCACATTTAGAAAGTTTGAATCATTTCTCCATGCATGTATGGGTTTCCTCCCACAGTCCAAAAACATGCTTCAGAAGTTAAATGATGACTCCAAAATGCCAGAGGGTGCATGTGAGTGTGTGTGTCACTGCAACAGACTGGTGACTCGTTCAGAGGGGAACCTGCTGGGTGAATTCCAGCATCCTGGTAAATCCAATAAGAGATTGCAGGTTCTGAGGATGGGAGGATAAATCGATAAATGGCTGGATGGATGGATGGATGGATGGATGGATGGATGGATAAATTGAATTTTAATATGTTGTTCATGGTTGTGACTGGAGGCAGAGGACGTTCAGCGAGGACATTTCTCCCTAAAGCATGAAGTTGTTTGGAATTAAAGAAAGTTTCTGCATCAACTAGAAGAAACTGCAGTTTTTTTTTGTTCCAAACGTTTGTGAATTATACAGATATGATTCAAAATGGTATCAAATCTAGTTCTAACAGCAGCAATAGACATGGAAGATTATAAGCAAGATGAACAAATCCTGAAATTCTTCACAACAGAATGTTAGATCAGGACTTCCTTTTTTTAATATAGCTTCATTTTCCTATAAATTCCGTTTTAAATTGCGGACATGTGACTCAAACATTTAAAATTTTCTGTTTTTTGTTATAAAACAAGAAATAACTGATAGATTTTTGTATCTCTGTTTTGGATGAAAGTCAAGCGTGATCCACAGCAGAGGAGCTGAAAAACCTGAATGCCATCATAGATGAATAATTGTCCCAGCTGCCCCCCTGAAGGTCGATGGGGGGGCGGGGTTTATTTGTATTCCTGAATACACAGGAGGAGGAGCTCCTTTGAGCTTTTTATAGAAGCTGCTCTGATTTCATCGGATGCCATAAATAGAGTCGGCGGCGTGCTGCAGGTCTGTTTGTGATGCAGCCGTGAGGAGGCCTCATGATGAAGGTCAGAGGTGAATTATAGCCGTTGGGGGAGCACGCTACATGTGCTGTTAAGGGAGGGGGGGACACACAGTGGGGATGTGTCTTTCTGAGGTCCTCTCCTCAGCTGCACACATCTGTCTTCACCTTGTTTCTCCAGGTTCCTCTTTTCTAATAAGTTTGTTTCTCTGGAAGTTTTTATCTCTATTTTTTAAGATTTTCAATCATTTCTGGATCATTTTTGGAACAATTTTTACTTCATAATTCTTGACCAGCAGATTTTATTTTCCTGATGCTGAAACATTTTTTTACTGTTTTTTTCATAATGCAGGAAATTAGGAAAACATTTTTTTTGGTCTTTTGCAGAAAATTCTGATGGAGGTAAAACTGTTGTAGAGTAAATGCTGCAGCTGCAGACGTCGCCTCCTGGCAGGACTGGCGGTTCGCGTATGGAGGACAAAAACAAAAATAGACATAAAAAGATTTTTAACAGAAACATAAACCTTTGGTCCTTTTTTAGCTTCTCACCAGAACAGGACAAAACTATAATAAGATAAAAGAGAAACTTTATTTTTATTGGAGGGGAGCTGAAGGTGAACCATCGTCATGGCAACAGCCTCCAGCTTATAAAGGGTTTACATAGAAGTATTCAAATACATTTAAAGAAAGAAATTTCTTATTAAACAAAATCTAAAACATTTAGGTAAATAGTAAAACACACAATATTTATCAGATATATTATTTATTTATTGAAAATCTGAGAACTTACTAATTAAAAGCTGAGATTTTACCAGAAAACTACAATACATAATCACTGGAGAAAAACTCAATGATAGGACATTTTGGATTGTGATTGGATCAGCAGGGCGTTGGAGGGGTCGGACAACACCAGACGTCCCAACAATCCCTTGTTTTAATTATAGTGCTTGCTAGTCTGAGACAACCTCTTGGATTTTTTGGATATGAAGGACAAAAGTGTGGTTTGTTGTTCCCTAAAGAAGTTTCCATCATGCTGCAGTGGATTCGGTTTATTTTTCTGTACAGTAAGAAGAGCTGTAAATGTTTTGTATGTTGGAGCTTCATAAAGTACAGCTTCATGGTCAAAACTCAGTATGAAATAGGGGCGCCACGACTAATCAATGACTAATCGACTATTAAAATAGTTGACGACTAATTTAATAGTTGATTAGTTGTTACTTTAATTTCAGCAACTTCAGCTATCAACACTAGCATCTTCAGTGACCAAATCCAGCTTACAACATTCACACTAGTATTATTGCAGGTAATCCTTTATGTCTAGTTTTTAGTTAGTTTAAAGCTAATGATGGTTAAAGGGTAACCAAACCCTAAATTAACTTTTTTTTTTGGTTATTGATCTCAATAAATGGGGGTTTAAAAGTGTTGTCTGTTGGTCATTGTCAAATTTTTCAAAAAATTGAAATAAAACTGTTTAATTCTTCAAAATATAGTCAAAATTCGCCTGTGTGCTGCCCCCCACAGGTTGAATTGTGGAATTACAGTTGAATTTTGTGATTGGTCAAACCATGTAAGTTTCAGAAGTCTGACATCATGATCTGCAGCTCCAGTAATGATAACAGTCCAGCCCCCAAACCCCGCCCCTCTGACTGGATTTTCACATTTCGGCTGTGGGTGGAGTCAGCCTCCAACTTCCTGGTTTGGTTACCCTTTAAGATGTGTGCTTTACATCTAGTTTGCGCATGACCTGATTAGTCGACTAATCTGAATACATAATCTGTGATTAGTCGACAATTAAAATAATTGTTTGTTGAAGCACTATAGTGTGAAACCAGATCAGCAATAAAACTTCTTCTATAATTAGGGTTTTTTTTGTCCAGGATTCTGCTGAAAAAACACAATGAGAAAAGGTAGGTGCCATGGAACATCACTGATTGGATGATGACGTTTGTCCATCATTTCAACTGAAAGTTATTTGACATGAAGCGATACTAGATATCATCCAATCAGAGACCAGGTGCCAAACAAACCTAACCTCAGACAGACAGACAGACAGGTGAGGGTCGGTATGAAGCTTCGTCTTCATCTGCTGTAAATGATTAACTGCTGAGCAAACCTCCTTCAGCTGCAGAGCATCCGGCGGCGATGCAGGGATGTCGGTTCACACAGACGCCGCAGCTACTTTAACAGACTTTAATAAACTGAAAGGAGCCCCCATCATTTAATGAATTATATAGCCGGCGCATGAATAATGCATTGGCTCTGTCTGTGTGTGTTTGTGTTCAGTGGCAATTAATCTGTGTGACGACAGCTTCCCTCCTCGCCTGCTCGCATTCAGATCTCGCCGCTGACAGCAGCCGCCTCGTTCGTCTCAGACGGGACTTTGATCTGCAGGAAACGGGGGCCGGGCCGCTTTTAGACGTTTCTACCTCCAATTATGCTTCACTTACCCTGTCAAAGTGAAGTACTCGATGTTAGGCTTTCAGGAAAATTTAGTCAAATTAATTCTGCCTGAAAATGATTATAGCATCTGAGCTGAAACACACCGAAGTTGTGTTAAAAGATTCAGTCGTGCATGTTCATGTGCACGCTCAGTTTAATTGATTTTAGTCATGTCCTTTCTCACTGTTGCATTTGCTTTAATCCTTAATTTCTGAACAAAAACATCATTTTTTCACAGCTTTTTACAGGTTATAGCAGCACATCTTCCTTCCTTCAGCAGAGCAAAGTCTCAGGCATAAGTCTCGGCTCCACAGCTTCTGCAAACAAACCTGTCTATTATTAGCAGCTGTCTCCTCACTGAAGAAGTGTCTTTCTGCTGTTATGAGGACATGAAACTGCCTGAGGTGTCAAACTGGAGCAACAAACGAGAAGTAGTTCCAAGGCAGATCATTAAAGTTTAGGGGGAAGTTCTGGGAAAACTTCTGTTGCCATGGAAGCAGGAAGCCACTTCAGTGTTGGGTCTTCAGCAAAAATGAGGATGACTGAGAGAGAAAAAGATGGGTTTATGACAGCCGAGAGCTGAAGAATGATTTAATGCAGAGCCAAGAAACAAACACCAAACAAAAATGGACACAAAAGTTTGTTGCCATTCTTTCAGAAAAGTTGAAGCAACAATTTAATGTTGAGACACTTAAAAAAAGACTTTCCTAAAAAAGTTTTAAAATAGAAATGTGAGATTACATTTTTACATAATTTAAATTCTAAATGTCTAAAAAAAAGACAAAACTTCCAGGGAGCAAACATAGAACTCTTTAACTTCCGGACCGAAGCCTTATCAAGAAGATCAAAACATTAGATCAGATCAACTATAGGGTTTGTAACACAATTATTTCTTTCCTGTTTTGCTTTAATTTTAACTGTAAATTAATGTCTTAAAATGGACAAAACATTAATAACTTTGATTGTGGCTTCTTTTTTTCTCTGTGGTTAGATTAAATATCTATAACAATTATTTTAGATCTTTTATAACCTTTTATTTTACATTATTAATCTGAATTGCACAAAATGTAAGCGTAACCTTTAATATTGAGAGATTATAATCAAATTCTCAGGTGATCAGCAGCTTCTACTAATGTGTTTTTTAACAATCTTGTTTGTCCCACCCTTTTCCCCTAATTTGGAATAAAGGGTCACATGACCTGGCTTCATTAATATGTTATACGATTAATTGAGATGAGAATTAAATTTAGTTGTTATCTGCTTCTGATTCACGATTTGAATACAGAAATACTCAGAAAGGCAATTTTAAGCTCCATTTTCAATTTATATATTTCCTCCATCATTAAAAACATGGCACAGAAACGTTAAAATCTCTATTTTCATTATAGTGGGTCTTTAGGTTCAGATCTTCTGCTGGTAGACCTCTTTATATCCAAAAATAATACGAAAAAATATATAAGATAGTTAGGATGTCATTTTGTTTTAGAAATTCTGGTCAGACAAAAACTTAAAGCTTAACTCACCTGTTGTGTGTCCATATTCCCCAGAAAAATACTTTTCTAAGGAGCATGTGTCATCGTGCAGTGTTATGCAATCCTTCTATTGTAGTCTATGTTTGAACCTTAAACATATTTTCAATGATTCAGGTCTGAGCTGCATGAATTCTCTGAGATAGAAAGGCAGATATTTAACCTTCGCTCAGTGTCTCTGTTCCTCCAGCTCTCTCCTGCCTCACAGAAGAGTTTTATCTTCACTTCTTTTGTCTCGTGTGGGTCTGACCTTCAGGTCCCTGCTGAGGATGATGGAGAGATGAAAATGTGGTTTGGTGGAGATAAACGGTCCGAATGAGGGCCTGCTGGGGTGGAACTGCAACGACTGCTGTCGTTAGAGCTTGTGTGTCATTTTGAGGGTTTTAAATGATCAAATCTGATTTTTTTATCTAAATCTTTATTCATCTGCTCCTGATTCACAATGATTTGAATAAAGAAATACTCAGAAATGCAATTTGAAGCTTAATTTTCTTTATTTTTTGGTCCTCCATCATCATAAAAATGCCTCAAGGAGATGTTAAAAACAACAAAATATACATGTCATTGGACTCACTCTGGTTAGAGGAGCAAAGCAGAAATCCAGGAATTATTCCAAACCGCTGTTTTCTTTTTAGTGACATCCCAAACTGTTTGTTTTGTCCATCCAGACCTGCTGCAGGTGATAGAATGACTCTAATAAAGGTTCTATTCCTTTAGTCAACCAAACTTATATTGAAACAAAAAAAGTCTGAATTTTGCTTTAAATTAGTTTTGTTTTATCCTTAAACATTTTCGTTTTATGTTTCTTCCACATCTTCATTTTCATTGGATGGAATTTTTACCTTGAAGTTTGTAAAGTTTTTGAGTTTTTTTCAGTCTCTTCCTCCATCACTCTTCTGTTTCTGACAGAAAGAAGCAGAATTTCAACCGATAACTCAGTAAAGTTCATGTGTCATTAAAATGATATTAATGAAGTAAACAAATGGACACACACACTGAATCTCTTTTTTGTATGGATTATTTTTACCATTTGTTTAAAGTTCAGACACACTTTTACAGTGTAAAACAACATTTGACTCTGCTCATCACCTTTTATGTTGAATTTCTTTCCTGCACAAAGTTACTAAATACATAAATTTAGATGTTTTTCTTCCTTTACCTTCACCAGTCTGGCCTTGCATCCGGAGCGCTCCCTGGTGGCGACGGGTCAGGTGGGGAAGGATCCGTACGTGTGCGTCTGGGACTCCTTCACCGCCCAGACCGTGTCTCTGCTGCGGGATGGACACACTCATGGCATCGCCTGTCTCGCCTTCAGCCCTGACGGACAGGTGCCGGGCACACACACCTGCACACACACCCGCACACGCACACACACACAATAATTGCCAATAAACTAAATCTGATTTTATTAACATATTTGATCTAATCTGTGGAAATCGTTCCGCTCTCTGCAGCGGCTGGCGTCGGTCGGTCTGGATGCCAAGAACACCGTTTGCATCTGGGAGTGGAGGAGGGGGAAGATCCTGGCCTCGGCCACCGGCCACTCGGACAGGGTGCGAGGAAGCCCCCCCACCCTCTGTGCGTGTGTGTTTGCGTGTTGCTGCGTGTTTGTCCTGACGCTTGTTCTGTCCTGCAGATCTTTGATATCTGCTGGGATCCGTTTCAGCAGAACCGCCTGGTGAGCTGTGGAGTCAAACACATCAAGGTGAGAATCATGTCTGTGAGGAGACATTTGGACATAAACGGAGACAAAAACACATAAACCAAGTAGAATTTGTGGAAATGCTTTGAAATTTTGCATATTTTACAATTTCCTAAAGTAAACAAAAAGTAAAAGATTCTCAAACAATAACTTTTTTCATATAACACCTCTACAATATTAATATAGCATCTTATAGCAGGCCTACTTTAGACTGAATAATATCAGTGCGATTAAGAGAGTTGAAATGAAATTCATGTTCTAAAACACTTTATTGAAATACTCCAAGTATTTGCAAGAAAGAAAATACATATAAACAGAAAACTAAAATAAAAAGGAGGATTAAAAAAAGGGGAAAAAAATAACATTTTGAAAATATCAAAAAGAAAAATGTGAAATTATAAAATATAGAGCTAGGACTTCTGGTTCTGGATCAATGACAGCAAACGCACGACGCCAGCTCTCTGAGTCTAGTACCATCTTAACCCTTTAACTTCCCAACCGTGACAAATTTGATTAAAAAAAGTTTTTTTCTGGTGCTTATTGGCTTTGAGGAGTAATACACACAATCATTGTCTTCATTAATGTCTTTTAAGTGTTTTCTACTGTTTTGTTGAGCAGGCAGTCTTCAATCTCTTAGAATTCATAACAGAATTTCTGCAGAAGAGAGAGCTGTCATGGTCCTGAAGAAAACCCAGAGTTCAAAGACTGCCTGACAGTATACCCAAAGAAAATATAGAAAACAAAAGTATATATAAAGAACATTTATACAATAAAACCAATGGCATGTAGAAGTTCTATTATGCTCATTAAAATATATATTTTTAAACATTTGTAAAAGCTGGATGATTTAATAAATAAATAAATAAATACATAAATAAAGTGAACCACCATCAGATACTCAGAACAGCTCAAAACAAAATGAATTCTTGCCTGTGTTCAGTTCAATAAAAGTTTACGTTTAACTGAAATGAAACCTAAACTTTTATTTGTGTTTTTTATAACAGGGACAATGCAGATCAATAAACTGGTCATATGACAGATTAAAGCATGAATATCTGCTTTTAGTTTTTACTCCATCAAGTCCTTGAAAACAAATGTTAAAAATTGACAAATGAGTCAAAAACAACACAAAAAGATGGATTCTTTTCACAAGTCAAAGTCTATTCTGGGCATCAATTCAGTTCGGATGTCTCTATAGTACTCCGCCCACTGCAGCTGTTTCCTTCATGGCCCTGACTAATTATGAAGTTACTTTTTTTAATAAAAAATAAAAAATTCAATCTTTTTTTTGTCATAAACTGTATTGTTTGTTTGCTCTTTACAGATGTGATTTCCTCCCTCTTACATTTTTAGACATTTCAGAGAAACCCTGTCGTTCCGTCTCAGCATGTTTGTCCCTCTCGTTCTTGACCTTCAGTTCTGGGCTCTGTGCGGAAACGCTCTCACTCCAAAGCGCGGCATCTTCGGGAAGGCGGGAGACCTGCAGACCATCTTGTGTGTGGCGTCGGCTAAGGAGGACATCACGTACTCGGGAGCGCTGAACGGGGACGTGTACGTGTGGAAGGGACTCAACCTGATCCGGACGGTCCAGTCCGCTCACGGAGTGAGTCTCCTGCTGACCCGAACCTTCAGCCCGACCAGAGGACAATCCTAGATGAAAGAGGATGGACAAATTTGTGATTCCTTATCCGGTGTGTGTCTCAGGCTGGCATCTTCAGCTTGTTCTCCTGTGAGGAGGGTTTTGCCACTGGAGGCAGAGACGGCTGCATCCGGCTGTGGGACGTTGACTTCAAACCCATCACTAAAATCGACCTGCGAGAGGCGGAGCAGGGATACAAAGGTGGGAACGTTCCTGACCGGACAAACACAGCAAAACAAAAACACGAAGAGTATTTATGCAATACAACACTTTGAGTCTAAAGGTGAATTTCCTGGACAATATGTAAATTTTATTTAAACCAAATTCGTTTGACTCCTTGTGGAATTTGAACATTTAAATTAAAAAATATAGTTTTGTTTTACTTGTGTATTTATATATTTTTGACAAGTATGGACAAATGTACTCTGCAAAACTCAAAGAAACCTTTCACTTTTTTCTTTTTTCATCCAATTTTTCCTTTAATCCTCTAAAGTTTTTGAACATACATCTTTCTCCCAAAAGTCCTCCGGGGTTTTTTCTCCTGCTCATTTTTTTATTTCATTTACTTTTACCAGACTTATCTGTGATTTAGGTATAAAAGGGATTCATTCAAAATGTTGAGCTAATGTTGTGTCCATGTGGAACAAAAAAATAAAATAAAACGAAGCACATTTTTAAATGAAAAAATAAACTAAACCAAAAAAGGTCCCCAGGTAATCACTAGATGGCTTGTTATAGAAGAAGACGAAGAAGAAGAAGAACCTTTATTTCTATAGCACTTTTCACAGAATGGATCACAAAGTGCTTTACAAAAGAACATAAAATCATAAGACACAGGGAAATAGAACCAATAATCAATAATAAAACAGCTAAAAACACAGTAAAACACAGCAAAACATAGTAATGCAAGGGCTAAGATCAACTAAAAGCTCTCCTGAATAAAAACGTCTTGACCTGGGATTTAAAACACTCAACAGAGTTAATCTGACGCAACGGCAGTGGGAGGGAGTTCCAGAGACGAGGAGCAACAGCTTGGAAGGAGACGTCCCCTCTCGTCTTAAGGCTGGTTTTTGGGATGCTTAAAAGATTCTGACTGGAAGACCTCAAGGATCGGGCCGAAGAGTACGGGGTTAAAAGGTCACAGATGTACGTCGGGGCATGACCGTGCAAGGCTCTAAAAACTAAAAGTAAAATTTTAAAATCAATTCTAAATTTGACAGGTAGCCAATGTAAAGCAGACAATATCGGAGTGATGTGTGTCCGTTTACTGGTTCCGGTTAAAAGCCTTGCTGCAGAGAAATGAGGGAGCCAGGCGTATTTTTGTGGTTGATTTCTGCATGTCTTACTTCCATCAGAAAATTCCAGTATATTTTGTTCAATTAAAAACACGTTTTTTTGAATGAGTCAAAAATCAAAAAGGAAGTACTTTTAAAGTCCCATTTTCCCAACAGAATTGCTTTCCAGCCCACTGGCCTAGTGGTTAGAGCTTTGGTCTAACAACCAAATCCCACTGTGGGCTGATGTGTTTTTGTTTTAATCCCCAGAAAAGTCAATTAAGGTAGATTAAACTTTTTTTAAGAATAAACAGGGGAAATAAATGGCAAAATAGCAATGTGGGGGGCTGTTTGTTTTGATTTTGGTATTTTTAAAGAGTAAGTAAATAGTGCAGTTTGAGGCTTAGCCCATATTTGAAAAATGCCAAAAAGGGGGCGGGGCTTGTGGAGCCAGACTGAGAGGCAGAGGTGTGGCTTAGATCTATGATTGAGTGTTGCGCAATGTAGCACATACTGGGTATATTGTTGATTTGAATGAGTCAAAAACCAAAAAGGCAGTACCTTTAAAGTGTCATTTGTAGATGTAAAGAGCCAAAAAGAGTTGAT
>NC_050526.1:13982874-14015256 GCF_002922805.2 Oryzias melastigma | reverse complement strand
CCAATCGCCAAAAAGACTATTCTGCAGCTGTTAATTCATCACAATTAAAATTTTCTACGCAGTTCTGAGTTCTCTCCTTATTGAAGTAAAAAAATTGTAGTTTCCTCTTTTTCATGATGGTAGATTTTTACAAATGTTCTCTTGTTATTTTTTTGTTGTTGTTGTTTTGATTGTGTGTTAGAGAGTGTTATTATTATTGTGTTCTTTGTGCAGCACTTTGAGCTGTTTTTAAAGCCTGACTGGAAAGAATCTGAAATTATAAGTTCTTCCAGGAATATGTTTAGGTGGTCAGCTACCACTTTCTCCAGGACTTTGGAGATGAAATGAAATTTCGATGTTCATCAGAGGTTATTTTGGTCTGACTGATCTAAGTTAGGCTTTTTAAGAACAGGATTTATCAAGCGTGTTTGAGAAAGTTAGGGACAGATCCTGATTTCAAAGAAAGGTATATACGCAAATCATCTTTTATTTATTTAAATTGAAAACGAAAATTAAATCTACATCAGAAAAAACAACTTACGGTTTGGTACAGAAAAAAATTTGTCACATTTTAATGAAATTCATAATTTAACAGTCGCTGGGACAGGCTCCAGCAACCCCGTGACCCCTAAAGGGTAATGACGAGTTAAGGAAAAGCTTTGTAAAATGGGCCATCGTCCCAACAGGACACACATAGAATGGTTCCAACACCTTTTTTGGCCTCTGTGGTGAACGGTGGTGGAGAGCGATTTCTATAAATTTTGTTTATATTTTCAAATAGATTGAACTGAGCCCCCCAAAAGGGGCGTGGTCTTGGTTTGTTGAATAGAAGGGTTTTTCTGGGTTTTCATTTTTTTGAGCTTCAGTGAAGCAGAAGTTCAGAGACTCATGACCATGGAGCTCAGAACCAGTCATGTGACCTCACATGGGGTCCATCCCCTATACAGACATGAGAAAGAAATATTAACCATTTTTTATAGTTCAGCTTTGAAAAAGCAGCCAAAATTCACAGAAACCGTTTAAAAATCCCTTGAATATAACCAAGAATTACTGTTTAATGACTTCAGAGGATCATGAGGAAGTCTAGATATTTTACATGCCTGGTATGTAATGTTTTTATATTCAAATACAGATTTTTTTCTGATGTTTTTGCGGACCTTGGTGTGTTTTCAGATACGGGCTTCAGTAACAGACAAGTCCTGGACATTTTCAGACTGAAAATCTTAACCTTCCTGAAAATAGGAAAGGTCTGAACTCCTAATGAGAGCCCAGCACATCTGTGTCACATTATGAAGACTCAGAGATGGGAATGGAAAGCAGCAGGAAAGGTCATTCAGAGAAGAATCCTTTCTCAGCTGAATATTTTGAGTCAATATCTTTTTTTTTTTTTTTTACAGAGACATTTAAAAATAATTGCTCTTTTTTTTCCTCTGCAGACCTCTGGTGAAATGTTTCTTTAGCAAAGTAAAGAAGAGTCTGACTTCTCCACCTGATGAGCAATTCTCTGACGTCTTAAATGTCAAATCTGTGTGAAGGCAGAGATGTTTCAGAAAAGCTCAGTGGGGAGTTTTAATAGTGTTAACACCTCCTCAAATGTCTCTCCAGAGGTTTTGTGAACAGAGGATTTAAAATATGAAGAGAAGACTCAAAGCTTGTGTTTGTTCTGAAGATGGAGACACAGAGGAGGTGCAAAATTCACATTTTGCTGTGAAAAATGATGTGATTTCAGGAGTTTTTAAGTAGTTTGGCTCAATCTTTTAAAAAAATCTTTTTTGGTTTGTTTTCAGTCTGAAATGCCTTGTGCCAAGACATGTATCCCTGCCAGAATTTCTATCCCCTCGCCGCACGACTTCTGTTATTGTTGATTTGTTTCGTAACACTTTGGGGAATTGAAGATGTAGCAGGAAGTATGAGGGGAAGGAGGGTTTAATGCCCTAACGTATACGAGATGACTCCCACCGCAGCTGTCCACCGCTGCTCTGCAGTGAACAAACATTGTTGACTATGTATTAATTGTTTGTTGTTAAATGCTTCCATAACAAAGTTAATTTCATAAATTGCATTTCTTATCCTAAAATAGCCAAACAAAATATAATAAAATATTTGGGGCAAAAAAGCAAATTTGACAATAATCTACCAAAAGCCCCAGAATAAACTGCTTTTCCCACCCTCATCCATTTCTGGCCAATGACTGGAGAGACCTTTAGTCAGGTGATTTTATTTACAAGTTTTAGTTCAAAACAGAAATGGTTCAGGACTGGATCTGGACTAAATGAAGTGGACTTGGTCTGGATCAGAGGTCTGCAACCTTTAATGCTAAAAGGTTTTATGCACCGAAACTCAGCGAGAGCCGCAAAGCTTCACCTCAAAGTTAGAAAAATACACTGCATGTTTTTGTGCCCATTAAGCCATTCATTTCTAAAATATAGCTTTCAAATGTTCTCTAAAATTGAGTTATTCTATCTGTAACAAATTCAACTTCTTTTACTTTGACAACACCCCATTCGAGTTTCTTTCCAATCCAGAAAATGTGGACCCCATTGGATTTGTCAAGAGCAGAGGTCGACTACCTGGGGCAGAGGGAAAGACAGTGGCACGGCAGGGCGTGACAACAAGAAGCACTTTAGTCTTCTGTTTGTATTTTCCAGATTTGAAAAGAGTGATGATCCCTTCTCACAATGATCTTTGTTCCTCCATGAGTCCATTCACGAAACACTGTTACTGTGACCCCGCCCACCCATATAAACACTGCAGCTTTTTTTTTAAATAAAACTTTATTGTTTTACTTAATGCACATTACTCTCCGCGTCAGCCTTCATGTTTGAGCGATTTCAATTAATGTGCACAGTGGAAAAAGAAACCTAAGTTTGCTACGGTGAAATTAAAACTTTTTGTGTTTTTTCATCCACTTGATCCCAATTAGTTGACTAATCAGAAAAAAATAATCGGTGATTAGTCGCCTACTAAAATAATTGTTTGTGGCAGCACTACTGAGATATACTGGGTTAAATCTTTAAGAGTAGTTGTGGCCTGAAGGCCCAAAGGAAATGCAGATTTGGACCAAACCTCTTTTTCTCTCGAGGGGGATCTTATAAATACTTCAGAAAGTAATTGACTAAACCAGAAAAGCCTCTGTGCTCCACATAAGTGGGCTAAAGTGACCCCAGGCTGCTGAGATGCGTGAGTTTGTGTAGGAACAGTCTTAATCAGTTGTCATTTTATTCTTGCTTCTTCACAGTTACACTGATCCTCTCAGGTCCTCTTCAGCCAGTTTCTGCTGGAGAAGTTCTTGACAAAGTTGGAGGAAACATTTGTCTCTGAGTTGCGCCCTCAGCGGCGTCAGATGCTCTAATTGGCGAGCGCAGCGCGGCTAATTCGATTCTGGTTTCTGGCAGAGACTGAAGGAGAAAACAAACTGTGAAAGTGTCATCTCTGATGTTTCAGGGTTTTCTGCACTTTACTGACAGAATCATCTCTAAAGAGCACATTCTAAGGTTTCCCATCCTCCTGTTCTTTGTTCAGGTCTGTCTATTCGCAGTGTGTGCTGGCGAGCAGACCGGATCCTCGCCGGAACTCAGGACAGCGAGATCTTTGAGGTGAGGATGACTAAACAAAAGATGCCACTGCTTTAAAAATCCATTACGATGACAGTTGTGTTTGTAACAAGTTCTTGTAGCATTTTCTCATGATGGAGGACATGCGCCAGACGAAAAAAATTAAAAAATACTGTTTTTGTTTTAATGACCAGTTGATTTTGAGTCAAATTTGAGAATAAAAGTGTATTTAAAATCCAAATTTCTAATGTCTTTTCCCTAGGATTTTTCATTGTGCACAGATGGAACACCAGGGACAAAATAAACATGATTTTTTATTTAAAAAGTTGTCAGATTTGCCTCTTTGTGTCACATAAACCAGTTTTTAACAGTGAAATGCATTTTTGTAGCTGTCACCGTTTGAAAAGATTCCAAATGTGTGTGAACAGGTGATGGTTCGAGACCGGGACAAACCCCTGCTCATCATGCAGGGACACAGCGAAGGCGAGCTCTGGGCGCTGGACATCCACCCCAAAAAACCTCTGGCTGTCACCGGGAGCGACGACCGATCCGTCAGGTGATCCGTTACAGACTTCCTACAATTCAGGGCAATTTGAGGTTTGATTCCACACCAATAACCAGCACATGAAGATCCACACGTTCCAAGGAGTTTTGGGGTTTCCAGATCTAGTTTTAATTACTTATTTGGCATTTTTTGTCTTAGCATTTTTTTGTAATTTTTCTGTCAACGATGAAGATACTAATTGAGGCCTTCTGGCTGTAAAGTGCATACTAGTTGCAAGTCTCTCTTGGTGTTTCCTGGTCCAACTCAGACACTTATAGGATGAATAAAATCTGTTGTCATGTGACCATTTTCTAGTTTAATCCTTTAACACCGGAAATATCTCTGGTGGCACCTAACTAACTCACGCTCTTTGACCTACCATAAGTTTTTCACTATTGACGCGATGATACTAAATTGGAGAAAACTTTCACAACCACACTTCCCTACTGTGAAATGTTGCATATTATTCAGACCCTCCAGGATTTCGCAGCAGATTTTTATGATTGTTGCGGCCTAAAAAGCTTGATGTTGCGGCAGCTTTAGTGAAAAGTGCTACAAAAGTTGTGATGTTTTTAATATATATATATATATATATATATATATATATATATATATATATATATATATTCGAAAAGCACCTAAAAACTGTTAAATATTAAATAAACTTCACATTATCATATTCCAACTGTTTTTAGTCTTTTTTGAATTTTTTTTTTAGCTTCAATTTTTTTTCTTAAATTTCCCTTTAGGGACTCCGTACCTTTGGGAGTAATACACACAATCAATATTTTTAAAAACATGTTTTCTAAATGTTTCCCAGCGTTTGGTTGAGCAGTTGAAGGGTTAATCCTCCACAGAATGTCCCTCTTATCAAGGTGGAATGTCTTTCACTTCCTTTGATTTGAAAACCAAGCAATGTGGAGCCAAATCATTTCACCATTTAACTACCAAATTCAGTCACAGCAGATTTTGTCCCAATGTGAAAGAGACCAATTGTGCACCAGAAAAAAATACTAGAGTTTCTGCAGATTTCTACAGGGGGAATTATATATTTTTAAAGCTCTATTCAACAGAATTTAAGACTTATTTTACCTGAGGTGGAAAATGGAGTGAGAATGTGAACTCAGATAGAATGATAGGTTATAGTTTCTGCAGAGCGGCAGGAGTTCATGAAAAAGTTGCCTCTGAGTTGTGGGCAGGACTGTTGGCATGGAGCAGCCCCGCCCCTCTTCCCTTCTTCACTGCTGAGAGTTCAGAGCTGGGAGCTTGTGGCTCCACCCAGTGTATACTCTACATCACAAATTTGCTTTTTTCAAACTACATTTTTTCATTTGCTCCTGATTCACAACAACTTGAATTAAGAAATACTCAGAAATGAAATTTGGGATTTAATTTTCTTCAAATATACATATATATATATATATCCTGCATTGTCAGAAAATGCCACAAGAACGTCTTAAAAACACCAGAAACATAATTTTCATCGGTCGGTCTTTAAGTGGTGGACAAACGATGGTCTGGGGACCATATGTGGCCCTTAAAAACTGTTTAATCTGGCACGCCACACTGGAATTAATTCAATTTCTAATCCTTATTGAAGTTTTATTTCCCTGTAATTCTGGTGTCTCCCCTTTACAAATACATTTTTTTTAGGTGAGTTGTTGTGTTTCTGAGGTTCATGTGTGGATTACTAAAACTCTTATCTGCATCTGCTCCTGGTTCGGCCCTTCTGTAAAATAATAGAACCCTTTGTGGCTCACGAGTCAAAAAGTTTACCCACCCCTGTACTAGTGGTTACCTGGTGAACTGACCTGGATCCGGTTAAGGTTGTTTTAAAACCAGCTGACAGCTTTCTTCTTCTTTGCTCTTGCTTGATCTTTCTTATGAAGTATCAGGACCTCTTTTTGTGAAAGAACTTCTTAAAGATGTTGAGGATAAGTCCTGATGAGGGGAGAGGTGTATTACTAATACTAGCTTGTGTTTGTGCGTCAGGCTGTGGAGTCTGGTGGATCACGCCCTCATCGCTCGCTGCAACATGGAGGAAGCGGTGCGCAGTGTGGCCTTCAGCATGGACGGATCCCAGCTGGCTCTGGGCATGAAGGACGGCTCCTTCACTGTGCTGAGAGTCAGGTGACTCACAGCTCAGTCAAACAAGCGTGAGGTTGTCCTCCTGCTCGTGTACTTCACACATTCATCGCTCTCCTCAGAGACATGACGGAGGTCGTCCACATCAAGGACAGGAAGGAAGTGATTCACGAGATGAAATTCTCTCCAGACGGGGCGTACCTGGCCGTCGGCTCCAACGATGGACTGGTGGACGTCTACGCCGTCGCCCAGAGATACAAAAAAGTAATGAAGCGGAAAGATTTGAGTTTAGAAAGCTTGGTGACTTCACTTGTCTGCTGTGTTTTCTCTGTTTGCAGGTTGGAGAATGCTGCAAATCCTCCAGCTTCATCACACACCTGGACTGGTCTCTGGACGGCAAAGTTCTGCAGACCAACGATGGAGCTGGAGAACGCCTCTTCTACCGAATGCCACGTGAGAAACCAAACTTAGATCTTTGAAGGAAGGGGAAATGAAATAGATTTCCTGCTTAAAATTGAAGAACTTGGCTTAAAGACTGTAGTTTTTAATATTTTAATTCAGCTCATTCATGTTCTTTTATGCCCTCTTCCTGTTCATCTGTAGTTTTTTATTTGTCAATATTGTCATCTTTTGTCTGTTTTACTTTTTCTTCTTTCATGTCAAATTTTAAATTAGAAATTAAGTGTTGCCTGACTGTTTGGGGCAGTAAAATGAAACAAAAAAGCTCAAAATATGTTTTTGAAAGACCCACTCCAATAAAATTGTGCTTTATCATGTTCTTGAGAGAATTTTTCTGATGATGGAGGACATGTATTAGGAAAAGTAAGCAATAAATTGCCTTTCTGAGCAAAAAAAGGTGCTTTTTTAAAAAGATTGTATTTGTAACTTAGAATATACACTGCGCAGGCCACACGCTCCCTGTTCCATTCTGATGCATCCACCTGCAGACAAATAGATCCATGAACGTCTTAGTTTTCTTCATCTATGATCTGCCTCAAAACTGTACAGCTGTTTATCTGCAATGTTACTCGCCATTTTTGTTGCACTGATAATGTTAGGTTGGTAGGTAGCGGGAAAGAGTGTAAACAAAGAACTCTCAGCAATGGGAAGAGAACTCAGAGGTGCCATTCTGCAGAAACTATGTTATAGAAAACAACAGTTTTTTTTAAATGTAGCTAAAAACAGCAGAATCATAATGAAAAGACCACTGGAAACGCTTTGATGGTCGATCAAAAGATGATTGGAGTGGGACTTTAATCGAAAACTGTGAATTTATTTGTTTTTAAGTTAAGTTAAAGGTTTATTTCTTTACACGTATACAAAGTCCTGGAGCGGAGTCTTGCTAAAGTTTGTGGTCTTGCTCCTGCAGTGGGGAAACCGGTCAGTAAGGAGGAGGTGAAAAATCAGCTCTGGGCCTCCTGGAGCGGCATCCTGGGCTCCGAGGTCAACGGCATCTGGCCGAAATACTCGGACTCAACAGCCGTCCACGCTGTGGACGCCAACCACGCCGCTGCGGTGCTCATCACCGGAGACGACCTCGGCCTGGTGAAGCTGTTCCGCTTCCCCTGCCTGAAGAAAGGTCTGAGCTTCGTCCTGCCGCCGTCTTCCATCTCTTTTGGCTTTTTTCTGAAATATTTTTGTTTTTCCCAAAAGGTGCCAAATTCAAAAAATACATTGGACATTCAGCCCATGTGACCAACGTTCGCTGGTCACATGACCTACAGTGGGTGTTGACTACGGGTGGGGCTGACCACGCCCTCTTCCAGTGGAGATTTCTGCCAGAGTCAGTCATGAATGGGGGTGTGGATGTCAACATTCAAGGTAGGGTGGAGTTAAAGTTAACACAGAAGAACAGATCCAGTTACCAGCTAAAGCATGTGAACCCTTCAGGATTACTTTCCTTTTTGGACCTGATGTCCAGCAAAGACACAATAATAGAACAACAAGGTTTGATTAAACTAAAACTTCCAGATCTTTACTTTCCTTATTTATTAAGTGTGGTTTAAACACATATATTTTATCTTTGATTTCATGGTCCAATTGTTGTGTTTTGTTAATGTGTTAAAATCAATGAATATATATTTTTAAAAACTTCTGGATATTCCAAAGCACTACTAGCTACAAACCAGATGAAACCAAAAAGACTGTAGGGATAAAAAATATACATCATCAAAACACATTTAAACTGCACATATTTTGTGCACCATCAGCTTTTTTCAAGCAGACAGCCAAGTATAAATCCTGATTAAATTGAGGCTGAATGATTTCACGAAGCTGGTTAACTCCTGATCTGAGTTGGTTACGGTCTTTAAACATAACCCGGTGGGGAGCAGGCTTACCTGGGGGTTCTGACTCCTCCCACCTGAGAGTCTGCAGGAGCCACCTTTTCACTTCTCATACATTGTTATCAAAAGCCAATGTGTGATATAGATTCTCTTTAACAAGATTTAATGTTGATGTAGAAGAACATACATACATTTTATGCAGATTTATGTCAGAAAAAATGATGATGCTCAGATTAATGTCTCATTTCCTATTGCAATAACTTTCACCAATTGATGTTTTTTCTTTTCAAAAACAAATCCTTTTGTTAGTTTTCACTGTAATTTGAGGTTAACTTTGGAGACAAACACAACAAAGAACAATAATCCCCAAGAATGTGATCTAAAAGGTCAGTTTAAGGGCAAAGATGTGGTGTGATGTTTTTTTAATCCTAGTAAAAAATATAAAATGATGACATTTTACTGATTGTGTAAACAATAACACTTCACAGGAGGTTCACAGAGAAATTTGAGAATATTTTGTGTTCAGAGTGATCCAGGTGATCATATAAAGCCGCATGTCGTCTTCTCCTCAGACAGTTATGGCGACTCCGGCAGCGAGGAGTCAGACAGCGACGTGTCTGACGTCCCGGAGCTCGACTCCGACATCGAGCAGGAAACGCAGATCAACTACGACAGACAGGTGAGCCCCTCCTCTTCTGTTCGGGATGTCCTGTTTCCATGGAAACCCACTGCTGGCTCCTATTTCCATCAACCAGCGGGGTAGTTTCCGTGGTGACTGAGGGACACGCCTTATCTCCACAACCAGCTGCAGCCCGATGCTCCTGTGACAGTGGTGGCAGCAATGTGCTGTTTGTAGATAGAGTCCATAGTGCACGATGATGTGCACGAGGGGCTCAAAAGTTAGGCTGGAAATAATGAGATAGAAGGATTACGGCCTTCTACATAAATCCATATTTATGCAAAACATTTTGAGGGAGTCCCTTTCCAATCTCATGAAAAATATTGCATCATGTTGAGCTTTATGGCAGCAGTTTGTAAGAAGAACTCACAGAAGGAAATGGTAGTAAACAGCTGTAAGTACTAATGTAAGTATGCAGGTTAAACATCAACAAATCAGGGTTTAAATGACTTTTATAAATGTTTGGTTTGGAGAACTGAAGATGCACAGAAACCTGGGGAAAAAAAGTCCAGAGATTACAAGAGAGTCAGAAATGTGAAATATGATTCATCATCAGCAATAAAAAAAAATCTTAACAAAACTCAAAGAAAATGAAGGAATCCCTGTACGCACTGAAAAAAGGTGGACCTGAAAGTTAGAGAAGAATCTGAGATCAAATGTCCACACAGACTCATCAAGACTTTTAGGAATCCAACAAGTCATCCACCAATGCAACTTCAAGCCCCATCATATAGAGAAGAACACATATGAGTCATCGATATGGAGTCAAAGGTCTCCTATAGGTGTATATATCAAACTCCAGGAGTTGGATTCAGACTTTTAGAGGAAATTTGACTCCAGGCAGAACTAGGAGTCAAATTCCACTGTTAATTCTCCTTTCAAATTATATGTGTAAACACCAACACAACCCAATAAAGATAATACTATTGACAATGTCTGTAAACCACACAGTTTTCTGTGTGATCTTTCTATCAGGACATTGAAAACTGTCACTCTGAACATTTGTAGATCCAAATTCACATCACCTGCAGAAACATATTATTATTATGTGTTATCAAAAGATTTGGCTCCTGTTTTTTTGCTGTGCCTCCGTCCACTAAGAAGGAGCTTTGATGGATGTGAAATGTGAGAGCTGTTCTCCTGCAGGTTTACAAGGAGGACCTGCCTCAGCTCAGGCAGCAGAGCAGAGAGAAGAAGCAGCAGGTGGGATCCTTGAAGAGACAGAAGGGGCCGGAGCAGGGCCTCCGACTGCGCTTCGTTCACGGGTAAGTCGTGTTTCAAGCTAACGTGTCGCTACGGTAAAGGTGGGAGTCATTCAAAGGCTTGAAGTGGGGTTGAGACTGAAAACCTGTGGATGAACATTTGAAAAAATCTGATTTTACTGTAGATTTTCTTACTTGGATCTCTAAAAAACAGTGTTTCTTCTCCTCTTTGTTTAACCCAGGTTGCCTTTCATCGTTTTGCTGTTTATGTCGTCAGGTATCGTGGGTACGACTGCAGGAACAACCTGTTCTACACTCAGAGTGGCGAGGTGTTGTTCCATGTGGCGGCGGTGGGCGTGGTCTACAACCGTCAGCTGCACAGTCAGCGCTTCTATTTGGGCCACGATGACGACATCCTGAGCCTCAGCATCCACCCGCTGAAGGACTTTGCTGCTACAGGACAGGTGACAACACACACACACAGATTCTGTACGATGACTGGCAGCTGACGTGTTGGTTTTGAAGGTGGGGAGGGACCCGGCCATCCATGTTTGGGACATCCAGACTCTGAAGTGTCTGTCCTTGCTGAAGGGTTTTCATCAGAGAGGCATCTGTGCGCTGGACTTCTCAGGTGAGAAGACGTTTATGTATTTGACAATTCAGTGTAAAGTTCAAAACCTATTCAGCTATAAACATCATAAACCTTTATCGTGAAAGAGCTGGAGGAGCCTCAGGATGATCCGTTTTTTTTTATCCTTTCAGCGGATGGAAAAAGTCTGGTTTCAGTGGGGCTGGATGATGAACACTCCATCATCCTGTGGGACTGGAAGAGAGGAGAGAAGCTGGCAACGGCTCGGTAACATGAACCCTGCAACAGTTTATTGTGAAAAACAGAAACGATTCTGGATCCTTTACAGCCGTCATTTCTTGCTCTCGGTGACACTTTTTCTGCATAAACAGAGACATAAAAGCACTTAACTGCTGAAAATGTCCATAACTATGATTTATATGGTTAAGTACAACACGTCTGGCATTTTTAGAAGACAAAATAATATTAATAGTCCATATTTCTTTTCCAGTGTTATATTTTAATGGGTTTCACAAAAATAATCTGTTTCATGCTTAACGCCTACACAAATATTCTAAAAAAAAACTTGAAGTAAAAACAGCAAAAAAAGTTTAAAATAAAGAAAAAAAAGTCCCACTAAGAAACACTGTAGTCTTGTAAACAATGGAAAAAGTAAAGATTATTCTGTAAACAAATCATATCATTTTCTCAAATTTAGTTTTGTAAAGATAAAGAACTTTAAGATAAAATAGAGAAAAAATGTTTTTTAATCAATTTTACAACCATCTTTGTTCTCCAAACCTTTAGTCAAATACTTTTTAAACCATTTATCTGAATACATTGACTTATTTGTTTTGATGTTTTTTTCTCTGTGGAATATGAGGTGATATTTAAATATATGGAACATTTTAGTCTTTTTGAGGGAACTTTATGTAATTAAAAACATGTTTGATCCTAAATGTTAACAAATTGGATCCCAGAAAACATAATTATATAATCTAGTGGTATAATTTACTATAATCCAAGCCTTAATTTAAACCTACATTTGTGTATTTTGGCGTTTGACTAGAATGTTCTTGTTCGTATTTTTCTTATATTGTTTTGTATCTGATTGTTTCTGAATTGACAGCAGCTGTTTGTCTTCTAGGGGTCATAAAGAGAAGATATTTGTGGTGAAGTGTAACCCCATGCTCATGGACAAACTGGTCACTGTGGGAATTAAACACATCAAGTTCTGGCAACATGCAGGTAAAACGGAAACACAAACGTATGTCTGTACATTTACATCCTCACACAGCCCACTCATGTCAGTCTGAGGCTCTCCTGACCTCAGGTGACAAAAATCTTTTTAAAAGTGTCCAGAACTCATAATGTTTAACCACGTTTTAAGACCTGACATGTGCACTTACATCATTGTTCATCAAGTGAACCAGGTTTCCATCACTAACTCAACATAAGGTTTTCCTTCTGTCCTCCAGGGGGCGGCCTCATCTTCAAGCGTGGTGCGTTCAGGAGCTTTGGCCGGCACGAGACCATGATGTCCGTGTGCTACGGTCGTAGCGAAGGGTTGGTTTTCTCTGGCGCCGCCACCGGCGACGTTTACATCTGGAAGGAGCCGCTGCTCCTGAAAACAGTCAAAGCTCATGACGGGCCGGTGTTCGCCATGTTCTCCCTCGACAAGGTGACAGAGACGGCTGGTTGTGTATCTAGTGTTCCAGTCCGATAAAGTTCGATGTTACCAGATCAGGTTCCTGACCTCTGATGAGTCCTACAACTCCAAAACCTGAGACATGGAATCCACTTTTGAACACATACAACATGTTTACATGTGAATACTTTTTATTCATTGTTTGCAGCAATTTTAGATGATTTAGATTGATTATTATGTGCTTTGATCTTTATCAGGATTTTTTACCAATAGCTGCTTCTTATATATAATCTCTCCATCATGTTTTTTTATCTGCATTTATTTTATATTTTTCTTCTCCATCGTCTTAGTGTTGCAAACAGCCAGAGAGTGATGGAAAAAGGTCATCATGACCACTGAAAGTTGAGGCTCTTTGACGTCAAATGTGACTAAATCAGAATCTACAATGTTCAAATTCAACTTTATTTGTATTGTACTTTTCCTGCCACAATGCATCTCAAAGTGTTTTCCATAATAAAGCAATTAAATAATTAAAACAGCGATCATAAAAAAAAATAGGAAATGACATATAAAAACCCACACACAAGTACAATCAAATTAAGATGAATGAATTATTAGTCAAATGTCTAAAATCAAATTATAACGTGAACATGTAAAAACCTTCAGAATAAGGATTGATAAGTAGGATTCTACCCTTTCTCCCTCAGCTTTATGACCTACATTTAAAATCTCTGTTTTTAAAAAGTTCTTTTTCATCCACGTTTCAATATCTAAAATACAACTTAGAAGGTCATCAATGGGTCATCTGGAGACACAGTCACATATAACTGGGTTAATGTTCTTTACAGCTGGTTCATAGGTGTGTTCAGTTAATCAGTGGTGATCTATGAAGTTGTGTACAACAGCATACTTTGAAGTCCCATCTTTTAGAAACTGGATAAAAGTAGATAAATGAAAAGGACTCAAGCATTACAACACATCTACAGCAGAGTTAGAACATAGAAAGAATCAAGAGGTTGCTATGGTTTCGGTTTCATCTTCATGAGCATTTAACGGTGGTTCAGAGGCTGATGTCCTCAAGCTTTCTCTACTACTGACAAAAGAGCTTTAACCTTTTAACACTCTTCAGCAGTTTACATATTTAACATGATTCCAGTGGACTTTGATGCAGAGAAAAGCAGCTTTAGGTCATTCAAATGTTTTTCTCTGCATTAATTGCGTAAACGACTGAAGATTTACAGTACTCAAAGCAGTAGCTGTGTTTACATGGACACAAGTAATTGGAATAAACCTCTGATCAGAATATAAATGCGTAACATAAACATGCCAATCAGAATACTCTGATCCGATCAGATTCCTTCTGATCGAAATAGGTGGATTACATCGATTGTTGATTTAAAGCTACGGTGTTAAAGGGTTAAAGTCTTTGTCCATAACATCAGAACAGTGCAGTTTATATTGATAAAAGTAGATCTTATTTTAGTATTTAATAATAAAGTATGGCAGAACCACCAAAGTACTTTGACAAGTGTAAATGTTTGTCCTAGATACCAAAATCTCTCGACGATCCTCTTCATCATAGCATGCTTTTTATCTCTCTGTCTAAATGTTCTCTGTAGAGTGAATCTTGTTATCATGAAAGGGAGGAAAAAAGTTTCTGTGCTTCACGATACAATGTTAGATATATGCAAATCAGGAGCGACCTCCAAAAAGGTGTGAGGGAAGATGAGTAGAAGAGAAAGCTGTGTGTAGAGGATGAAGGACGACAGCTCTGGGACATGGAGCTGTGTGCTTAAAAGACAGAAGTGTGCTTCATCTAAAACTGTCTGAACTGAAGTTTTACTAAAGCTTATGAGATATTTCTGGTTGGTTTTCAGGGCTTCGTCACAGGAGGGAAGGACGGTGTGGTGGCGCTGTGGGACGACATGTTTGACCGCTGCTTAAAGACCTACGCCATCAAGAGAGCAGCGCTGTCCCCAGCATCTAAAGGTTCATAGACCTTTCAATGGGTCTTTGACCTTTAATCTGTATTAACGGTTGAGGCAAACAGGACTCAAGTTAACCTAAACTTGTGGTTCTTGTTCGAGTCTTGGAAACTCGATACATCTTAGTGTGTGTTTGTGTTCAGGCCTTCTACTGGAGGACAACCCATCCATCAGGGCCATCACTCTGGGTCACGGTCACATCCTGGTAGGAACCAAAAATGGAGAAGTCCTAGAAATTGACAAGACTGGACCAATGACCTTGCTGGTGCAGGTAGGAAGAAAATCAATGTCCTGATATTTTCAAAACTGGATAAAGTGAGCCCTCCCCTCTGGACGTTCCAAACAGGAAGCCAAATAAACTTCTGTAGAGAGTTAAAGTTAAAGTCCCACTATTTGTCATGCACCTAGGTGTGTGAAATTTGTTCTCCGCATTTGACCCATCCCCTGGGGGAGCGGTGAGCTGCAGACACTACATTTGTCTTACTATTTTTTTGTTTCAGGGTCACATGGAGGGGGAAGTTTGGGGTCTGGCCCCCCACCCCCTGCTGCCGATCTGCGCCACCGTCAGTGACGATAAAACCCTGAGACTGTGGGAGACTTCCACCAGTCACCGCATGGTGGCCGTCCGCAAGCTGAAGAGAGGTCAGAGGTCATCGCCGTGTCTCTGGCTGTTAAAGGGTTTTTTGATTTGGGAAAAATAGGCTAGAACCACAGACCCCATAAAAAGCAGATTTTCATCTTTAAAAATAAATGAAACGTTTTTAAATACATTTCTTTTTGTTTTTACGATTTTTAAAGCATTTGAACTTTTATTGTCTTGTAAAGAGTTTGTACCTAAACTAGAATGAAAACATCCGCAAATTTGAACATTTTTCTCTGTTATGAGCATCATTTCATTAACAACAATGAAAACGCAGCACTTTATTAAAAACCTGACTGGATATCACTGTAACCCACGGCGGTCTGTGCTGCAGGTGGTCGCTGCTGTGCCTTCTCCCCCGATGGGAAAGTGCTGGCGGTTGGCCTGAGTGACGGCGGCGTGCTGGTGGTGAACGCCGACACTCTTGAAGATCTGCTGAGCTTCCATCATCGCCGCGACGCCATTTCTGACCTCCGCTTCACCCCAGGTCTACGAGCATAGATGCACACTGTTGAGGGATTCAGTAACAGATGAATGCGTTTTTATAGGAACAGAATTGGATATTCATGATAACCAAAGTATATCTGAGAGTCCAAGTCACAAGAAAACTGATTAAGAACGTGAAGGTTTCTCCAACATTTACATCTTTTCTTTAGGTTAGCTAAAGGATAGACCAGTAAGTGAATAAAATCAGCACTGTTAGACCTCAGAAATGAAAAGAAAACGATAAATTCTTGTTTTAAGTGACAAATGCAACAATTATAGGAACAATAGGTAAAAGTTTTGTTGGCTTTATCAATTTGAACTCTTCAAAGTTGGTTTCTTTCAAACTATGGTTGATTAAAAGATAACAAAAGCCCAGAATATCCATTTTTTGTACTAAATTGCATGAACTTTAACCTTTGTCACAGAAATGAACAAATATGTTTAAGGGAATCAGATTTGACATGACTTATCTGTTCATTGTGGATCCATCATTAAACAAAGTTTTAATCTTTTTCCATCTTTTCTTATTAACTCTCAAAGATCAGTCCTTTTCAGCAGTTTTATCTTCCTGTGGGTTTAATTTTCCTTTTTTATCAACCTTTGTGATTTGCTCCTCTCTGTGTTCAGACTCAGGTAAATACCTGGCGGTGGCGTCACATGACAGCTTTGTGGACATCTACAACGTGTTGACCACCAAGAGGGTGGGGATCTGTAAAGGAGCGTCCAGTTACATCACACACATGGACTGGGACACCCGAGGTAACGTGGCGAGAGTTTGTTCTTTTACTTTGACCTCAGACGTGACCTGAAGGGTTCATGCAGTAGTTCTTCTTCCAGTTTACAAACCTGCCGCATTTCTGTGCTGCAAATAGACAACTGATGAACCTGCTGCTGCAGCTTTTACATTTGACAAAAAAGTGAAACTTCAGAGAGAAAACCTCACAGACTTGCACAAACTCACAGCAAACCTGCGTGAAAAAAATTTAAGCTGCTGCATTTTTCTAAATTTAGACACAGGCCGTGACAAACCGTTTTGTAATTTTCTGCATTGATGAACATGTTAACGAGTTTGAATCGTTTTTTTTTTACCTATTCTTAAAGAATCGTTACATCCTTAGAATTAAAAGTACGAACATTTTTCTAGTATTTACAAAGAAATAAACAAATTAAGCTTTTAGTTTTAATCATTTAAAATTATAAATCGCTATTTAAAATAAAAAGTTCATTTTCAAATTCATTTTGACATGAACACTGACAGCAGGTGATTGGTCCTCTCAGCAGCAGGCGCTGCAGAAGGAGATCAAATACATTTTTTGTGTACCTTTAGTAAAGAAACACGATAAACACTGAAAATAATCATGGGGTGAAAAGAGAATTCCTGTTTACCAATAAAGTTTTTTGGCCTTTCAAAATCATCTTGATGTGTGGTCAAGTTTACCTGAGAGACGTTTTTTGTGTTGCAGGTAAACTTCTGCAGGTAAACACAGGAGCCAAAGAGCTGCTGTTCTTTGAAGCTCCGAGAGGAAGAAGACAAACCATCAAAAACTCTGAGGTGTGTCTGCCTTGTCTGAGTTCAACCATAAAAAGTGTGATAGTTGCTACTTTTCAATGGTCTAATGAAGAAAAATGTTTAAATCGGGGGTCTTGAACTGCTATTTGCAGCCCCCAAGTGGATATTTTGCGGCCCCTGGCTCAATATGAAAGTTCAGTGTCTACTAAGCAATATTTTCTGCACGTCCACGTGTCTTTGATGATAGCTTTGTATCTGCTTTGTGATGTTTCAGCTTGCTTCATGTTTGAAACTTTGCATTTGTTATTGTTGTTGGATCTGGTCATCAGAAAGTCCTTAGCAACAGTTGGTAGCGTCACTAGCTCCTGTCATTTCACATTTCAATGACCCCGAGGTAAATTGAGTTTGAGAACTCTCGTTCAAACAATCAAAGTCTCTGAAAACAATGCAATGTCATCTGCATGAAGATTAGTTGAGATATCTGTCCTAAAATAAGAAAATATATTAAAACAAGATGGGTCCTGTCAATGAGCCCTGTGGTATCCCACATGGCAGACGTGCTGTTTTAGAAAAAAAAATATAAAGATTTTAAAAAAAGGTGCAACAGAAGTACACCAGCTGCCACCACAATCTCAATTTAAGTTTTACAGAAATGCATCAGATTATTTATTTTCTCTAAAAACTCATTTGTTCTGCTGCTACCATTCAAGGAAAAACGTACAACATCGTAAATTGAATATTAGACAGTTATTTTTGAGATGTTCAAGCTCATTGTTGAAAGTTCAAAAGACCAGTGATGTTCTGCTTAAATGTATGGTGTTACTGTGTGCAGCTGGAGCGTATCAGCTGGTCCACCTGGACCTGCGTTCTGGGTTCCAGCTGTGAAGGGATCTGGCCCACCCACAGTGACATCACAGACATCAACGCAACATCTCTAACCGCCGATCGGACACTGCTCGCCACCGGAGACGACTTCGGCTTCCTCAAACTGTTCAGCTACCCCGTCAGAGTACGAAAACTAGTTTTGGGGATTAGCAGTTCAGCACGGTGGTGGAAGTGTGATGATGAACTGAAACAGAGTAAACGCGTGTCCTCACAATGTTCTATTCGTCTTTTCAGGGTCAGTTTGCCCGTTTCAAACGCTATGTGGGCCACTGCGCTCAGGTCACAAACGTGCGCTGGGCTCACGACGACTCCATGCTTTTGACGGTGGGCGGAGCCGACACGGCCTTGATGATCTGGAAGAGGGAAAGGGGGGGCGGAGTCAACGCAGATGGGGAGGGGACTTCGTTTCGAGACAACCAGCCGCTGGTGGACAGCGAGGAGTCGGACGATGACACAGAAGAAGATGGAGGTTGGTCATTCCAGGGTTTTTCTACTCTACTTTAAGAAATGTAAATATTTGGATATACCTGATTAAAAACTAAAGCACCGACTTTTTTTAAATCATTTCTAAAAACAAAAGTCAGATTGTAAACATGCTGTTTTCTTAATCAGCGGCTCCACTTTCCTTGTAATGTCTGTCAGTTCAGCAGGAAAGTTGAAGTTGTGATAGAAAAGTAGCAGTTCTCAAAAAAAAATTCAGTTATAGAAAGTGTTTTATAGAATCAGAAAATAAAATCAAATATGTCCACATTCATTCATACCCATTAATATTCACAAACATGAGCAGACAGAAAAACAAAATTAAAAAAGGAACTTGTTACAATAGCTAATGAGTGATAAAATAAAATAAAACAAACTGAAAGTTACTGTATTTAACTTAATGAAGGATTATTAAAATTACATTTGTTTTAAAGCAATAAATTAAACGATGTACTAACTGTTCATTAACTTATAAACCTAATTGATCCCTAAATAGTAAATAAAAAATACAATTAAATAAAAATATAAATCATTTTATATTTATATTTTTTAATTAAATGTTTTCCTCAAGGTTTTGCATTCTAGAGTTACAGTTTTGTCCATTAATGTTTTCTTCTTTTAAGATTGTTGTTGTGCAGAAAGTCTCTGAAAATATTCATCATATTCTAATAACAATAATGAAATATCCTGTTCATCCATCCATCCATAGAACATGTGATAGCTGTATTTTATTTTGAAAATCCACTACATATCCATCAGCCATTTGCATTTTTGCTGAGCTGATGTCCGTTTTTGTTCTGATTGAAACAGTTTCTGTTCACATGAACCTTTCATTGGTCTGATTGCAACCAAGAAGTGGACACATGACTACGAATAATTCCCCAAAGGAATTTCTTTAATCTAGGAATTTGGTTTAACAACATTGTATTCATGTTTGCAGTCCTGTGTGTGTTAGTGATCTAAGATCCTGCCTCTGAAAGCTGAGTGAAGAACATTTTTCTGTCCTGTCTGGATTAGAGAATCTTTGTCCAGGCATTAGTTGGTCTCTGGAAAGTCCTATCAGCTGGTATCACCTATAAAAAGCTTTCTTGTTGTCATGGTTACACATTATAAGTACCAAAAAATTTCACACCACACTACTCCGATTTATCCTCATCTTTTTTGCATTTGGGTTTTTGTTCGTTCAGGTTCTCACAGCCTCTGCCTTCTTTTTATGTCTGTTTATGTTGTTTCTTAGTGTAGCAGGTCTTGGTTGGGGGTGGAGCTTATAAGCTCTTCTGGCGAGACTCCTCCAGAATAGTTAAATGTGGAAATCCTTTGATCTTTCCTGCAGCCATTTTCCCTAAATCTCTTCAGTTCCGTTTTGGCTTGATTTACAACAACCTGCACAGCTTTATGAAAACAGTGTATCTGCAGATGAAACTGATTTCCTCTGTCATGCAGTTTCAAATTAATACTGTATTTAGGTAATTATTATTATTTTTACTTTGCCTCTTTTACGTTTGTTTTTTTAAGGATTTTAATGAGCTGATTCATAAATTGGGGCCTTGTCTGGGATGCAAAGAACTCACCTCTGACTTCACAAGGATAATAGGGAAATCAGGTTTTTAAATTAGAAATTAAAATTACTTTCTGACATTATATTCTTTTTCATTTAAAAGCCAAAAAGCAAGAGAAAAGAGAAAAATTCTAAAGTTTTGTGTCACTGATTCATGACTTTTTGAGGTCCCAACAGTTTTAGATGCTGGACGCTCTTGTGCCCAATTTTCATATATACCATGGGTGCCCAAAGTGGGGTCCACGGACCAAATTCTGCCCGCCAATGGTCATCTTTTGAAACCCCTTACTCGTTTGTCATTGTTTCTCTACGGTGTTCCAAACCTCTGCAGCTGTAATATACTTTCAGCCTCTGGGTGGCGCTGCTAACACTTTCTTTGCCAGCGGCTATGGGTAAAACAACCCACAAGTGAGTCAGCCTGAGCTTTTTTGGTGTTAGAAATTCCCAAGAGCCTTCACAGGGACTTCCAATGCTTTTAGCTGTCTTTTTTAGCTAGCCAAGATGGAGTGACAACGCCAGTGGCAAACAGATCAAGTCTAAAGAACAGCTCCACGTCTCTCATTAGGATCCCAGTTTGCCGTTTTCATTAGTAGAAAGTTTGTTTTAGTTTGCTCTTGTTTTTCAAATAAAAATGGCCACTGAGGCCTTAATGTTAAAGGTTTCAAAGATATTCTTACTATTGAGTGTAACCTTAATTAATACAGAATCAAAATAAATAAAATTAAACCATATTCTGTATTTTCTCCTTTTATTTCATGATATGCAAGAAAAATAAATTGTATTTGTCCCATCAGACCAGGATCACATTTAGATTTTGGCCCTTTGAAAAGTGTGGACACCCCTGATAGAGCTCAAAGAAAGTTTCTGTGCCTACAGGCTACGACAGCGATGTTGCCCGAGAGAAGATCGTGGACTACGTCACCAAGATGAGCACCGCCAGCATGAGAGAGACGAGAGGAAGCAAACCCCACCAGCAGCAGAAGGAGATGAATGCTGAGGAGAGGTACATGCACAGACAGGGACTCATTATGTTTCGGTTTTTACCAAAAACTCATGATTTACATCTGTATTTTCACTAACTATTCTTCACCTATTTTTATGAATATTTTTTAAAAATGTTTGTTTTGTATTTCAGTGTAGACACAGCTAGTGTCAAGAGCAACAGTCAGTTTTTCTTTGGCACTGAAGTCTTAGCAGGATTTTTCTTGGATAGAAATCCCATACTTAGCTCTGCTTCTCATTCCATAAATGCTCCTTACAAATGTGACATTATGTAAGATGGCAGCATTCTGCAGACGCTGCAGTCACATTCTCACAAAGTCTTGGTGTTTGTACAGCTGTCGCGTTCGTTTTCTAAAGTTGTGTACCTCGGTTCTGTCCCTCTGCTGTCCAGAGGATCCAGGTAACACCAGAACTCTAGTTTGTCATTTCTCATGCAAGAGACGCTGCTTCATTGTGTTTCTTTATCAAACTCCAACCGTTTTCGGGGGTAATTCCATCAGTCTTTTGTCTCCAATGAAAGACCTCACAGACTCTGTAATAAAAACATTCACAATTTAGACTTTCATGAAGGTTTTTGATGATTCATTCTACAGCAGGTTACAGTTTAGTTGTAATTCAGGAATGTCGTGCGTCTGTTGTCTTGAGTCGGTCATTCGTGTCCTTTAGCGGCTGCAGCTGTTTTTCATCCGTCTGTATTTAAAAATAACCACTTCTTCTTTTATGTCTGGATCGGTTGAAATGTTTCACACGTTTTGATTTCCCAGGCCTCCTGTGAGCCGAGCAGCACCGCAGCCTGAGAAACTGCAAAAGAACAACGTGACCAAAAAGAAGAGGCTGGTGGAGGTCTGTCTATCTGTCAGCTTTGTGCTCCATCTCGTCTTCGTTCTGTTTCATCGTCTTCCTCTGACTGCAGGACCTGGTTCTGGATCATGTGTTCGGTTTCCGCGGCTTTGATTGCCGGAACAATCTGCACTACCTTAACGAAGGCTCAGACATCGTCTACCACACCGCTGCCACCGCCATCGTCCACAGTCTAACTACTGGTAACCAAAACCATAAAACCATACAGGATTACTCAAACCTGGGAATTAAATCTGCAACTCTACAGATTCAAATGTACCTTTCTGTGTCTTGCAGGAACTCAGAGTTTCTACCTGGAGCACACAGATGACATCCTGTGTCTGACGGTCAACCAGCATCCTAAATTTAAGAACATCATAGCAACAGGACAGATCGGTATGCTCTTTGGTTTCTTGACCCTATTCTGATCATTTATGTCATATTTGACACATATTTCTAAGACTAAAATCTCATTAGTTTGATTTAAACTTTCCTTAAAAAAAACCATAGTCCATGTTTTCTGCACTGTAATTCATCTTCATTCCACTAGGGGCAGTAAAAGGAATTTTTCCTGCTCATTTCAAAATATCCGCTTCCATTAAATCCCAATAACACGTTTGGTGGGAAAGATATTCTCCCTATAAAAAACTTTATGGTGAGAATAACTCATCTATTGTTATTCATCTTTTTAAACAATTATTTTCTGTATTGAAATAATTCAAAATTCATCGACAATTACTTAGTTGTAATACAATGACATCATGTTCAAATGCGTGGACCAAATTAGAAACAGTGGATAAATTAGGTGTTTCTTTGCTGAAGACTCGTCAATATGTTTAAGAAATAACATAGTTGTGAACTTAAACTAAGAAAATCCCTCAAAGTATCATAAATGATTCTAGTTCTGTCACAGAATTTATTTTTTGTGCAATTAATTGATTAATTAATCAAACTTATCTATTTTATTCACATGTTTTTTTTCTATTAATTGCTGTAAAAATCCTAATTTTGAGATATTTTCATTTAACTTTACGACATTGTGTTAAAGTGAAATGTCAAAATTTTCAAAAAGTGGCTTTACTATGTTTTTTTATTTTAACTGTATTTGAGGCAGTAACAGTTTAATAACAGTCTATAAAATACATCAGGTCCAGAGTGTTCTAATTTAAAAAAAAAAAAAAGTGGGAACACTTTTCTGAGCATTCCAAAAAACATTGAGTAAGACCTTCTCATTAATATTATAATTCATATATTCCACAGTTTATCACAACAGGATGACAGTAAAAAAGACATTTTATAGTTTCCTTAAACCTGTTTGATGAATTTGATCATTTTGAAGAGAAAGAAAATAATCTAAAAGGGAGGAAATGAGACACGAAGGCGTAACAGTGGAGGAATTTAACTATTTAGACATTTTGATTATTATTTTTTTAACTTCTGCTTCATCATCTGAACAAAAACATGCAGGAAGAGGCGAACTTCTTCTTTGAAATGATGCTTTGTTTAATTTTCCCCAGAGAGGAAACAATGAGAGCAGAGCGTAATCTGTTACCATGACAACACAACGCTCTGCATTTTTAAATAGTCCGCGGTTTTTGAAAAAGGATTTCAACTTAAAACTATAACAGAACTGAAGCATTAATAATTTATTTATTGATTTATTTATTTGGTAAATGGCAAACGGCATGAGCGGGATAATGCTCTTTCTGGTGTGCATTATCAGACATGAACGGACTCCATGGAAGCAAGAGATTAACACAATTTTTTTTTAAATAGCGTGCTTAAATGTCTGTAATCAATTAATTGCAATTAAAACAATAATTTGAGAGCCCTTAATGATACTATTATTATCTTATAATAAAAAATTGATACTCAACTTTTTGTGGATTTCATCAAAGGTTTTTCAAAACATCTAAATTCTCCACCAAAATTTGGAATTTTCTGTCATTTCTTTGATGCAGTCTGCTTTACAGGATTAATGTACGACAGAAGGCTCTGTGTTTCATCATCTTCTTTAATCGGTCTGCTCGATTAGTTTTTCTGGCTGAACATCTGCAGAATAAACTAGTTTAGAGAGGAAACCTCAACTTCACTCTGAAACAAAAAAAAACAAGCATTCAAAAAGAAAACACTTTACAAAAGCGGTCTAATGGACAAAAAGTGAATAAAAGGATGTAATTGTGGTTTGATTAAAGCTTCACGTGTCCGGTTTGAACAGGTTTTGTTGTCATTGTTTAAAGCGATACTGTCGTCAAAGTACATTATTGTTAGAAGCTGATGGGACAGATGATTGATAAATGATTCTTAAAAGTCTTTTGTATGAATTTTCTCCATGAAAATGTAAAATAAAGTTCATCCTCATGCAGGAACGACTCCCTCAATCCATGTGTGGGACGCCATGAGCAAACAGACCCTGTCCATCCTCCGCTGCCCGCACGCCAAAGCCGTCGGCTACGTGAACTTCAGCGCCACGGGGAAGCTGCTGCTGTCCGTCGGAGTGGACCCTGAACACACCATCAACGTGTGGCGCTGGCAGGAGGGTCAGCCTGATGTTTGCATGTGTCACGAAGTCTGGATGTGTTCGGGTCAGAACATCAGTGACTAACCAGACCTTCCCTGCAGGATCCAGAGTTTGCAGCAGAGCCGGACACCCAGACCGGATCTTCGTGGTGGAATTTCGTCCGGATTCTGACTCTCAGTTTGTGTCCGTGGGAATCAAACACGTGAAGTTTTGGACGTTGGCTGGTGGAGCGCTTATGCACAAGAAAGGAGTGGTGGGCACGGTGGAGGACGGCAGGATGCAGACCATGCTGTCCATCGCATTCGGAGCCGTGAGTCCACAGATGCGTCTGAAAAACTCTCCGTGTTTTTCCGTTAACTAACAGATAAAACTGGATCTGTGAAAACATCCATTCATTTAAATCAGGGAGGTCAATTTCAATGGCACAGGGCGCCAAAATCCAAAACATACCTTAGGTCGCGGGCTGAACAGGATAAACATTTATTGAACACAATAAAACTACATTTTTAAAAATTTAAAGACAAAACTTTATAACATTACAATGAAAAAAACAGGCAGAAATATTATTCCAGAAGTAACTGCCGTAAATCTTAAATAACTTTCAATATTTACTTCTCCATAAAAATCTATTTTGTCAAAATTATACAAGTTAGATATAAGATAACATCAGGCCATTAGTAACAATAAAATAAAATTATCTGTAGGGCCAGATAGAATTGCCCGGATTGTTGTCAGCAGCATTAAAAAAACAAAAAAAAACAAAGATGTTATCTGAGTCTAGAAAAGGAAGAAGTGGAGTGTCTGTGGTGCAGAAGTGAGTCCGATTCTTTCCTCCATCCTAGAACAACCTGACGTTCACGGGAGCCATCAACGGGGACGTGTACGTGTGGAAGGATCACTACCTGCTGCGGGTGGTGGCGAAGGCTCACACAGGCCCGGTGTTCGCCATGTACACCACGCTGAGAGACGGGCTCATCGTCACCGGAGGAAAAGAGCGGCCGTGAGTGACGCTTCCATCAGTCTGGAGGTTTGTGATAAACTAGATGTTTCTCTTGTGTAATGCTTGTGGGTTTATTCATCAGGACGAAGGAAGGCGGCGCGGTGAAGCTCTGGGATCAGGAGATGAAGCGCTGCCGGGCCTTCCAGCTGGAGACGGGTCAGCAGGTGGAGTGTGTACGATCCGTCTGCAGAGGCAAGGTGAGGATGCTCATCTTCATCCTCCTCCTTTATGAGGCGTCTTCAGTTCACCCACCTCCTCTTCATCCCCTCAGGGTAAGATCCTGGTGGGGACAAAGGATGGGGAGATCATCGAGGTGGGGGAGAAGAACGCGGCGTCCAATCTGCTGCTGGACAGCCACGCTCCCGGAGGAATCTGGGGTCTGGCTGCTCATCCCGCCAAAGACCTGTGCATCACCGCCAGCAACGACGCCACCATCAGGCTGTGGGACCTCGCTGACAAGGTAGGACGTGCTGCAGCCTCACCTGCACCTGCAGAAAATGCAACACCAACAAGTTCAAGACATTTTAGACGGAAAGAAAATGATTGGCAGAACTCAAAAACACAGAACTGTTAAAAGTAAACAAAATGGAAACATACAACAAACAAAAAACAAACTTTTTCTGTCTGTCTGCTCAGAAACTGCTGAACAAAGTGTGTGTGGGTCACCCTGCTCGCTGTGTCAGCTACAGCGCCGACGGAGACATGCTGGCAGTGGGGATGAAGAACGGCGAGTTCCTCATCCTCCTCGCCAACTCTCTCAAGATGTGGACGAAAAAGCGAGATCGAAGTGTCGCCCTGCAGGACATCCGGTAAGAGACCGAAAGGGAAATGTGTAAATCTGAAATTTATCAGGAAGTGTGATGGAATGGGCTGCACAGTGGTGGAGTGGTTAGTGCCCTCGCTTCACAGCAGCATGGATGGATGGATGGATGGATGATGGATGGATGATGGATGGATCGATGGACAGATGAATAGACAGGCAGGAGGATGGACGGATGGATGGATGGATGAATGATGGATGGATCGATGGACAGACGAATAGACAGGCAGGAGGATGGACGGACGGACGGACGGATGGATGGATGGATGGATCGATGGATGGAAGATGGATGGATAGATGGATTGACGAAAGGATGGATGAACGATGGATAGACGGACAGATGGATGATGGATGGATGATGGACTGATGGACGGATGGACAGACGGACGGAGAGACTAATGGATGGATGAATGGACAGATGGATGATGGATGGATGGATGGATGGATGGATGGATGGATGGATGGATGGATGGATGGATGGATGGATTGGATGGATGGACAGACAGACGGACTGACAGACTGATGAATGGATGGATGGATGATGGACGTACTGATGGATAGACGGATAGACAGATGGATGGACGGAGAGACAGAGGAATGGATGGATGGATGGATGGATGGATGATGGACAGACGAGCTGACAGATTGATGAATGGATGGATGATGGACGTACTGATGGATAGACGGATAGACAGATGGATGGATGGATGATGGGTGGATGATGGATGAACGGAGAGACAGACAGACGAATGGATGGATGGATGGTTGGATGGATGGATGGATGGATGGATGGATGGACGATGGATGTACTGATGGATAGACGTATAGACAGATGGATGGATGATGGATAGATGATGGATAGATGATGGATGATGGATGGACGGAGAGACAGACAGATGGATGGATGGACGATGGATGTACTGATGGATGGATGGACAGATGGATGGATGGATGTATGGATGATGGACAGATGGACAGACGGGCCGACAGACTGATAGATGGATGACTGGATGATGGTTGGATGGAGAGATGGATGGATGGGTGTATGGATGGATGGATGGATGGACAGACGGATGGATGGATGGAACGAATGACGAGATCCATATCTGGTTATGGTGCAGCTTCAGTCCGGACCGGCGGTTGATGGCGGTGGGCTCTGCGGAGAACACGGTGGATGTGTACGACATGAGCGCCGGCCCGAGTCTGACCCGGCTGGTTTACTGCTGCGACATCCCGGCTTTCATCCTGCAGCTGGACTTCTCTGCAGACAGCTGCTACATACAAGTACACAACACACAGCAGTATTTCTACCTGCACACACTAAATACTGCTGTACTGCTACCTGCACTCTTTACTCTGTTCAGCCCCAATGAAAAGTGACCCAGCGTCGACTGATGGGGAGTTTAAACAGTTTAAGGCATCAAAATGAAGGACTGTTCATACAATCAGAATGAAGTTACATAGAATCTAGAGTAACTGGATCTGAAAGTGTACGTGGTTTATGTTCATATTTACTAAAAGTTTTTGATCCTTTAAATATACTGTTTGTTCTCTCATTGATTTTGGAAGTTCTGGTTTAAAAATAACCTGAGATTGATGAAATGTGTGAGAGATTGATATTGATTAACAAAATCTACAGCCAATCTGGATGCAGAACCCAACGCTGTTAAAAAATACTACAGGTCAACAAAATAATCAGTTTAGATTTTTTCTTAACGAGTCACAAATGATGTTTTTCCTGTTATTTCTCTCACATTTATGATTTCTAATCGACCCAGTAGAACAGGGTTTGACTCGGTTCTGTGAGCTGTCGGAGGCCGCGGTCGCCTCTCATGCTGACGGCGTTCTGTGCTCTCAGGTGTCCACAGGAACCTACCAGCGGCAGGTGTTTGAGGTTCCTTCAGGGAAGCTGATCAGCGATCAGAGCGCCATCGACAGGATCACCTGGGCCACGTGGACCAGGTAATGGACGTTTCATCTCTGGTTCTGACTCTGTCATCACCCAACACGTCTGTTGGTCCAGTTCTGTTCTGTGACTGTTTGTGTCCACAGCATTCTGGGAGATGAAGTTTTGGGGATTTGGCCGCGTAATGCAGAAAAAGCCGACGTGACCTGCGCATGTGTGTCCCACGCCGGCCTGAACATCGTCACCGGAGACGACTTTGGACTGGTCAAACTCTTTGACTTTCCGTGCACAGAGAAGTTTGTACGTTTCCTACCATCGTTGAAGCTGCTCGGATATTTGTCATAAGATATGAATGAAGACTACATTCATTTTAAAAACATTCATTTTTAAGGTTAAAAACAACAGGAAGAGGAAAATCCCAGCATAAATTTCGTCCAGATCAGAGGTCTCCAACCATTTCAGGCCACGGATCCATTTAATATCAGACAATATTTTCAACGACCAGCTTGGTTTTTAGCTTCCAGTTTCTCTTAGCTGTTAAGGGTAAAGTCGATCTCCATTCTCTGTAAAATATCTGCAGCAGCTTTGAACTTTATTTGGACACTAGATTTCATTTCACCAGTAAAATGTGATCTAGATTAACCCATAACTCTCTAAGTGGAAGTAGAAAAAAAAAAAAGCCTAATCCGACACTAAAATACAAAAATAAAAATGGTAATTAAAACTACTTTTTTCTAAATATAAAAAATAAAAATGAATCACAGAACAACACTATTAGCAGCATCCTCCTAATACTAGACAGCCGGTTGCTGAATATTCTCTTGGGCCCTCATTATCTTCCTTTTTTTATGATTTGACAAATTGCAGCTCAAAAAAGATATTCCACTCTTTGCGGATGACACTATAATCTATTGTTCCAAATCATCATCTTGAACATATTTTATTCATTGCAGTTGGGTTTTGATTCCATACAAAAATGGCTATCATCTAATACATTGATTTAGAATAAAATGAAATCATACTACACGCTAGTTCACAAAAAGGACTATTAAAAACTGAAGGATGAAATTAAAATTAGTATTTTTCTGATTCCTCAATACTTAAAGAAATATTTAATTAGCAATATTAAAGCTCTGTCATACTGTAAATGTTTATTTTGACATCCCAGATTTCATAGACATTCAGGAAAAAACACTTTTATCTCACTTTGCTCCCAAAGAACTAAATAACCTTCAAACTTTTTCTTTTACATTTTAGACATTATTTAGGAAAGCGCTTTCAAAACATTTACAACCTTCCTGTCCTTTTTTTTCTTTTCTTTCTCTTTTCCTTCTTAGGATATTGAAACGTCAAGTTATGTGTTTTGATTGAACTGTATTGGGATGAGGGATAAAAGTGAGAGCTGTTATGTGTGTTAAATAGTTAACCTCTATCACAGTTTGTATTTTCTTTTGTCTGATTCTTTTGCTTCATCATCTTTTTGTTATACATCTAAAAGGAAGAACCCCTCAAGGGACTGAGATGCCACATCTCATTACTTATCCCCTGACTTATTAAATGTTTAAATAGAAATAAATAACAATAAATAAACACGACTGCCATTACATCAAATAACATGACACCTGGACAGCATTTCCTACAGGGTTCCCCCTCATCCTCCATCTTTTCTTCCATCTACACCGACTGGTTTGTGGTTCAAACCTGAGGCTTGACAGTCGTCTTTCTTCACATCACCTTGAAGTCAAAAAGTAGTTGTGATATTAAGGAATTTGTGATTTCAGGCCAAACACAAGCGCTACCTCGGCCACTCGCCTCATGTGACCAACATCCGCTTCTCCCACGATGACAAGTTTGTGATCAGCGCAGGACTAGACGACTGCAGGTAAACTTCAAGAACACACGACCATCGAGGAGAAATTCAACTCCAACCAAACTCTTTTTCCTTGTTTCCATCCAGCATGTTTGTGTGGAAATGTCTGTAAACGCCGAGATCCGAAGCGCCTTAACAGCACCACCAAGTGGAACTAGAGTCATCACAAAGAGCCTCCACGGTTTAACAAACACAAACGGCCTGCTGAGCAAATGTTTACAATCCACTCGGGTGGCTTCAACTGTGACCAAGCGGGAAACTGCAGCGCCCCCCAGAGGTGGAAGAGAGATGACGCAGATACCCGTCTCTAACACTGCACACTCTGACCTTCAAACAGGCCTTCACAGTGCAGCGCCGACGCGTACGCTCACCTTCACACTTCGTCTCCTTACTGTTTACAAATCTGTTCCTTTAGTTTGCTCTTCCACAAGCACACGGCAGATCTCACCTCAAACTCCCACCCATCACATGCAGGCCTCACCTTCATCCAGATGGTGAAAGAGAGCAGATTCCTGAACCCCGAGAGGCTATTCAGGACCGTGGAGAGAAAGATTGGATATGTAGTACATCTCCCATCGTCTCCTGCATCCAGAAAATTCTGCAGAAGATGCTGTTTTCTACAAATTAACTAGAATCTGGATTTAACTCTCCCATATTCATATTTAGTTGTTTTTTTTTTTAATAAAATGTAGTTTTAAGATACAAAATATGCTTGAAAATATGTACATATTTTTTTACTATTGGAATTTTATATAGATGTGTGTAATTTTTATATTTTGTTACTTTTTTTGATTAAAAAAACAAAAACATCTAGAGCTTGAGCTTTCACAGTTCATTTAATCTTCTGATAATCTGAAAACATCTAACATTCCCCTACAAATAATCTAAAAAAAAAAATCACCAAAACTGAAGACCAAATATGTGTTTGATGAAAACAGCATCTTCATTTAAGAAAAAAAAAAGGACAAGTTAGTCCTGACTGTTTCAGCTTCATGTTTCCAGAAACTTCCTGAATTGTCGAAGGCAAATCTACAGCTCCCTCTGCTGGAGAACGTTGCTGCATCTGATCATCGTCAGACATAAGTGCCTTTTTTAAATCTTTCTCCTCGTTTCTTAATTTACCTCTGAGCTGTGAGGGATTTCATACCGTCTTTTTTATTCGTGCTTTTATTTTGAAACCATTCTTGGACTTATTTTGTACTCTGTCTGGTGCTACAAAGAGATTGTTCATCCTGAATGAACAGACAAAAAAAAGAACATTTTTTTGCTTTGCTGCTGCTTTTTGTTTGAAAAACATCCAAAGCTTCGTTGATGGTGAAAGAACATTTACAGGAACATATTGGTGTCATTTATGCCTGATGTGACGTGTGGATGATTTCTGTGATGAATAGTAGCTGTTGTGAAAAGTGTCTGTTTGTGAAGAATAAAACTGACTACTCACATACCTGACTGTTTACTGTCTCTTCATGGGAAGTACTGATAGTTGAAGTTCTGCAGAACTTCCTAAAATATCTCAAAGGTTTATATTTTAAAACATGAAAGTAAATGATTTGTCAGAATCCTGAAATTTTCTGTTCCCTTAATGTTCTGTTCTTTAAAAACCCACTCCCATCCTCTTTTGATCTATTGGAAAAGGGTTCCCAGTGGTCTTTTAATTATGATTATGCTGTTTTTAGACGAAATCTAAAAGCTTGTGTCGTTTTCTAGGAAATAGTGTCTGCAGACCAACTCCGCCCCCCTTCCCACAGCGGAAAGCTCTCAGTTTAGGCATAGCTGGGAGCTTAAATTATACATCACAATTATTCTCTTTCTAAAAATTGCATTTTTTTCACCTGATCCCGATTCACAACAAATTAAAAGGACCAGATCAGGAGGATCAGAAATGCAATTTTAAGCTTAATTTACTTAATGTCCTTCATTATGAGAAAAAAGCCAAAAGAACGAGATAAAACACGTAAAAAATTAATCGGACTGAAATTTTTAAACCCTTTATAATCATATTTACTTGAGAACTCATTTTGTTCATTGTTTTTATACTAGTTCATGATAAAAATAATCATATTTGCTTTTTGGGGGTTATGATGCTCCGCCCACACTGGAAGTAGATTTAATTTGATTGGTATGCTTGATTAATCAGAACACGTTCCAGTTCTTTAACTCTTCTTATCAAATTATTGGGAGGAAACCAACACAATGACACAGAAACACAGGCGGACAGGAGGTGGATTTGTAAATAAAAAATGAATTGGAACTAGAAAAATTGCATTTCCTGCGGAAATACGTTTGATTGCAGTTTTGCAGAAGGTGTTTTCTTTTATTGCTTTATTGCATAAGT